>NC_090173.1:20129634-20268765 GCF_024679245.1 Pseudorasbora parva
TTAGCATCCCATTGACTCCCATTCATTTTTGAGTCACTTTGACAGTGAATAACTTTACATCTGAGGCGTTTAAAGACTCCATTTGTCCATTGTTTATTTATAAAGAAACACGACAATGCATAAAAGGCTCCATTACCTTGTATCTTACACTATCGCCCCGTAGAAGCTGTTTTTGTAAAAATAGGCTAACGATTGCGTCATAACCAACGCGACCCTGTCGCACAGTTGAGAAATGACCGTATAGACCTGAGGAGACGCTCGCAGGCAATCTTTTACTGTCTATGAGACAGTCGGGGGACGTGGAGACATAAAGTCTGATAAAGTCAAGGGAGAAGAAAGGGGAGAAGCCGATAGTGAGCCAAAAGCAACGGGAGAAAATATTTAAACAACGTGATTCAGATTTCACTTTCCACATCTACTAGAAGACCTACAACTGTCAGACAGGAGGCTCACGTCACATCTACGTCGTCAAGCTCAGTCTGAGCCTGCGCAGTTCGCTCAGCCATCAGGAAGTGAGTGCCTCTGATTGGCCTCATTTTTCCGCCGTTGAAGTCAATGGGATAGCTCTGTCCATTTCTTTTACTGTCTATGGAAAGCAGCCGGGGGAACATCGTCTCTTTCGCAGCTAAATACGCTTCTAGCTATTTTTAGCTAGCTATCGAGCAGTCACGTTACATACGAAAGGGCGCAAGTGCACTGCTTTAAAGGAAAGGAGTGGAATGCAACATCTCGTTTTTATAATCGTTAGAAATCAAAAATTAAACTAAAATTATTTTAATCTTCTCATCATTCATTAATCTTTAAAGGTGCTGTATTTAAGTTTTTCACTTTACTAAAGCATAAAAATTAGGGCTGTCAAATGAATGTGGCAATTTCGATTAATAAATCTGAGGAAAAAATTACACGTAAAAAAATAAAATAATGCAGATTAATTCAATCTGTATTAAACTTTGACCCTGTTCTCGCCACCATTCAACTCTAAAATGAAGGAAGGAGATGAGAACGCCCTGCCTGGACCATTGATTAGAACATTTACCTATAGAAAAAAAACAGCTTGATGAAAATGTTGATAAAAGTACCAAATGCAAAGCATCCAGGAGTTAACGTTAATCCGAAAGGTCAACCTATTGTCCCATGATAACAACTCTAGCAGTCAATGCCATCTTCAAACCGCACTGTAAGGAAAAACTGCCTAGGACAAACGCTGTCAAGATGAGATGTAGAAATATCTCAGAAAAATGAACTTTTCTCTTTTGGAAACATTATAGCCTGGTGTTAGTGGTGTATAGCTCTTCAGTGGTGGAGGTGTGCGCCGTATATTACTATATATTACTGTATATTACTATCACTGTCTATGCGTATATATTACAGCCTTTGATCATGTCACAGAAAGATGTACACAGTAAACGGATCAGGTCTTTACATGGTGGAATTTTACGTTTGATCGGTTTATCCCATACCACCCCTCTCAAACCGATTACAGTTTCGGTTTGGGCATTTTTATTCCGATTGAGGTGTGTATATGAAACATTTTCATTCAGATTGGATTTTTAAACAGATTACAGTGCTCCATGTAAACGCACTGAAACGCAAACTTAGCAAATCTGTATGTGACCAACGGAGCAATTCCTTCGCAAAATTAATCGCAACGTCCTGCAGACCAGTTTCCTTGTATGATGTACAGTGAAAAAAACTGTACATACATACATACATACATACAACTGTAGTTAGGTATACATCATCTTCCGGAAGCACTTTTGAATTTATTTCCATACTAGGTCATATTGTTGATTGCTATGGCCAATATTTGAACAGTGAAAATAATAATAAAAGAGTTTTTGAACATCAATGTCACTAATGCTGATAATTCATTGATTCATTTGAAATAATGTTTTCACAACAAAAATTATGTATGCGATTAATTTAGACTAATTAAACACAGAGTATGTAATTAATTAGATAAAAAATACAAATAATTTGACAGCCCTAATAAAAATATTATAATATGTTTGCAGATATTTAGGAAACATGCCAAATTCATCTACACTGTAAAAACAAAACAAAAAATTTAAAATTTTCTAGTGACTGATCACATCTAAATATTTCAGTTGGCCGAACTGAAATTCTGTGAATTTATGCCATTTAATTCACAGCAATTAAATTCGGCCAGCTGAAATATTTAGATGTGATCAGTCAAATTTTAAATTGTAGACTTAAGTTTTTTTACAGTGTTGTTTCTCATAAAAACAAAGCTACAGCCAGTTATTCTTAAATGTGCGTTCCCTGTCTGAATACCTGTTGTTGTTTTGGTCTCTGCGATATCTCACGCCGCCAGTTTACCCAATACTATAGTAATGCGACACCACAGATTGCCAGTTGGCAGAAAATAAAGCGTATTGCAGAAGCCAGAAAACAAACTGGGTCAGAGATCAGGTAGAATATGGAAGTTGATGAGTTGATTTATCCACATAGAGAATATTAATAAGCGGATTAATCAACTTATCAATTTACAGTGTGGCCTTCATTGTCGATTGCACTCGCTTCTGTTGTGTCCTCAAGCTGGGAACCGAATTGGAGGAGGAGGGGGCGGGGAAACAGTGATCTCCAATATTTTTAATTTAGGCTGCAGTACCTATTTTGACCACCAGCTGTCAATCCTACATACCGCACCTTTAGGAGCAAGGGGGCAACTTGTGTCCTTTGCCTATAGAGAGGACCGGCACTAACTTATTATAACTTCTATTAATAACTTATTAAGTTGGCATGTAGTTGCAAAGTTACTTACAGTCGGTAGAATGCCTGTTGGGGAGCATTAAAATAAATTAAGTGCTAGCAGATATTAAGCAGAAAGTCTATTGATACTCTAATGACTGATAGTTGACATGTAATTGTAAAGTTACTTAGTAGAATGTCAACCATCGAAATAAATTGCTACCACATATTTTACTGAAATCTCGCTGGATAAGAAAACTTTCATCTCACTGTAATAGACATCAAATATTTTCTCACAGGCTGTAATTTCACAACTTCACGTCAGCATTTTGCTTTCAGTGTGGAACATATTTTTCTGTTCAGTAAATGAATACAGAAAAAAACAACTGGTGAATCCTTCCTGTGCAAGCGAAGCGTTTAGCTGGAGACGTTTCAAATCACGCCACAGGCTTGAGCCCCATTACTGGTATATTTGTCCAGATAGCGAGCTCTATTTCCGCAGGATAACGCTGTTGATATATGCTTTTTGCCCTCTACACTCTCTAAGGGCAAACGGAGTGAATTCTGTGTCCTGTGTTTGACACAACAAAACACCAACGTAAAGATCACTCAACAGACGCTTGGTGTTTTGTAAGTCAAGGATCTGTGCCCATTTCCTTAGCATATACTTTACACTATAAATGGCAAATTATACACTCTAAATTATACACTATAAATACCAAAAGCTCAAACATACATACAACTTAAAGTTAACAGCTTCACTGCAAACCCGAATAAGTTACCAGAACTCAAAAAAATTGAGGCAATCAACCATTTTATTTTAACAAAACTCAATTTGTATTGGTTTGTGTTGTCATTGTTTCACCATGCTGGGCGCTACCAATCAAATCTTCCATGGGTCCCAGCATAAATTGTGGCATATGTGTCTCACAAACATAATGCAGCCAGAGAACTACTAATATTATACAGTCAAGGGTCAAGAGCCCAACTAAAGCAAACGCTTATCTCCATCAGGGTGACTTCCAATGAAACTATTATTTTCATTAAAACAGAAATAAAGTCAATCCGGTTAGTTATAAGTTGGCTCACATATTATTGTTAGGTTTAGTTACTTACAAATTTTAACTTACCGAATTTAAGATTGCACGCAATGAAAAAGTCTCCATCTTTATTTGAATTACCAACAGATGAGGGGAAAAGGACCGCCTTTTGTAAATGTCCTCCAATCAGTGAATTAGTTCTCTTGTTGCCAGACAGAACTCCTTGAATGGCCAATCACATCACAATCACAATTGTTTGAGTTCTGGTAACTTATACAGGTTTAAAGTTTTTCATTTATTCATTATTTTTTATTTAAAATCCAAAAGTTCTTACTGAACATGGCTCGTCAGAATTGCAATTCCTTTTGTTTACTCTTTCATAGAAGTCAGGTTAATGTACTACATTTAAACAGCATTTTAGCAAGACCAAAGTGAGCTATTTTAATTATTTATGATTTTGAGTTCATACAACTTGAAATCTTAAGTTTATATATTTTAGCATGTAATTACTTAATCCTATTGTTACATTTAATTTATGTTTTTAAGTTATGCTTACTTATTCACAGAAAGTTCCATTTAATCAAAAAATATTTGTTAAAATTACTCAAAAGGAAGACCATGTTACATCAAATTGAATTAATTAAGTTAGTAGACCTTTTTCAGAAACTTTGAGTATACACTACTTAATCTATTTAATTTATTTGAACGTTCGGGTTTACAGTGTTCCAGTGTAAATACTGCACCTTTAATATGCAGGCTGAAGTAAAGAAGTGCCACTTACGCATCCAGAACAAAAGAGAACCAAAAGAACTCATTTGTGTTCCAAAAGCGTTGAATATTCCGTGGAGCTGATGCGCCACATTGTGTTGACAGATGCGGAATGCCGGTCAGAGAGCGATGATGACATATTGCATGTTGATGTTGCCAAGGGTTACCAGACAAACAGTGCGCAGGTCACAGCATTGTGTGTGCTCTCTTGCTCAGGATGTAATTGGCTTCAGTGTGTTTCCTGGGACAACACACTTCTGGCTCACCGCAGGAAGTTCTTTCCCTCTTCCTTTCCCACCCCGTTGCTGGAAGCCACCTATAGCTCACAAGTGTGTCTCATTATAAAGTATATGTGGCACAGTGTGGCTAGGCCTTCGGTACACATTTGTCATTTAATTTGATAAAAAGTAGCCTAATTCAGTTTGTTGAGGAGAGGTGCCATTACTCTTAGAAGTGATCAGACTTATATTTTTTTTATTAAAGGGGTGATGAATTGAGAAATCAACTTTCCCTTGAGCTTTTGATATATAAAAGGACATGGTAATATAAGAATATCCTGTAAATTTCAGAGCTGAAAACTTCCTTGTTGGTCAAAGAAAGACACCAGGCCCATGTTCGCATCTTTACTTCATCGCGTGACGAAACACGCCTCTACAGCGAGTCTAATCCAGTCGCCCCGCCAATCCACTCATTGAGCTGCGAAGACAATAGCAGGGTATTGCGCTATGGTTGTGGAAGAACAGTCGCTGCATAAGCTTCCTTCAGATCATAACATTAGGAATATGTGGTTGAACTTTATTTTTAATGAAGTTCCAGCTCACGTGGGGAAGACATGTACGTGTGTTTGCTTCATTTCACTGCGGGAATCGTCTCAGGTCGATGCTGGATTTGTAGACATTTGAGATTAAAACACAATGTTGTTTCTTCTATATTGGATCCGACAGAAATGGTGCAACACACTTATGTGAGTAAAACATGTATAGTATTGCATTGTTATAGATCGTTTTGCTCATGTGTACGTGTCTAACAGAACATACCTTTAGCACGCTGGACTCAGACATGTATGGGCCAACATGTATGGGCCAGGGCTCGCAAAGCCCAACGGCCCGGGGCTGTGTGTTTTCCAGATCGGCTAAAACGGAAGCCCGTCGGCAGGCCGATGGATCTCATTATATTCCTTTCTTGTTCTGCTATTCTCTCTCTCTTGACTTGACATTTGAAGAGCGCGCAAATGTACGTGTTTGTGTGCGTGGTTCGCACTTACATCGATCGATCATGCGGGCTATGTGATACAAAATGATTACATAATAAGTCCAATCAATCACGGATGGATGAGAAATAAATTATTGTGTTTGTTTGATAAAGACGTTTGAGTCTGTGATCGAGAGAATCATTGCGGTGTCGCTTTCAAAACAATCCCTCCCTCATGTGAACTGAACTGACAGGGGAGGTGAAGGTCATTAAATATGCAAATCTTCTCCAATCCTAGTCGTGGGCGTTTACTTCCAAGTCTCCAGTGCGTCACGCCCACCAAAACCCAGCGTTCAGGAGAGAGCTTTAAAACCAGTGTAGAAAATAGCCTATTACTTATTAGTCATGTTTTTGAATGTGAAATCCACACGAACGTCATTAGTTGACCTCAGAAAACAGTATAAAAAAATTAAAAAGCCAGTTCATGACACCTTTAAATATTTTTCAGATTAAAAATGAGAAGGGTTGGTACTGCGTGTAGAGGCTATGAAATTCACACAATTCAACATATGTCAGGAGGAGTGTGTGGTGTTATGTGCGACAGGCCTGCAAAAAAAAAAAACAGTCAAACCACAGTTTGGATGAATGGTCTCCTGGAGTTTGTAATTTACAGCCCTGCTTGTCCGCGGTGGGGTAACTGCAGCCAGAGCGCGTGGCAGATTGGTTGAGGTTCAGCCCGCTGTGACGTCTACAGAAAATACACCTCCAGCCTCCAGAGTTTCATCTCATTTTCTTGGTGCTTCTATAATTGAGTCTGACTGACAGCAGGCTACTATACTGTCTGATCCTCAGGCAAACTTTTAATTAGTACCTAGAAACACCTTCATATTCTTTGACTGCTGTATTTACTTGGGTTTGGCTAATAGATAGGCTATACATCTAATATTGTTCTTTGTTTTAAAACTAGCTACTTATTTGAATGTTAAAAACAGGCCACTAGCATGCTGTAATACAAAAGGACAAGATCTTGAAGGTAGTGGTGGCGTTTCACAAAAAAACGTTACGGCATGGCATGAGTCCTTCTGGCCATAGGCTACAACAACGACATTCCCAAATAATCACATTATAGCTATCTAAACAAATGTGGACAAAGATCCACTAAAAGAACTTAAAAACAGTGCAAATACTGAAACAGTCATATAAGCCTTCACTGTGTCCTAACCAAACATCCATAACCCCCCAAAAATATGGCTACTGTTTTTATTTCTGCGGTGTTGTGGCTGGAACAACATACAAAGTATGACAAGCGCAGATTGTATGCTTTATTTAATGTAAAAAGATTTTAAAGTGAGTTTGAATATAATTTTTCGTGACCTTTATTATAGACATAGCCTTACTGAAAGCAACAATGGATAATTCACCCCAGATCTTGAAAATAAATGAAAGGAAACCACTATGTTCAAACTGTCATGGTCACTCAGTATGTATTTTTAATCATGCTAAAATTGTGTACGATTTAGTCAAATACTTTGCAAATGCAATCAGTGTGCTTTCGGAGAGCCCGCCCACACGCTCTTTTGATTGGCTGTGATTTTTAATTTGATTGATCTCAGATCGAGTTTGGTTTGCCGCTAAAAATCAGCAGAAAATTTGATTCCCACATATGATATGGCATTAAAGGACTTTTTATGCATGTTCTGAGCTGATTTTGGAGGAAAACCTGTTGAGTGAACCTGCGAGTAAAATAAAAGCATATTCAAATAAACCATGTATGTGAATTCTAGGAATGCACCGATAGTTCAATTATGATAAAAACCTAAACATGATTATGATCATATTAATGGTGTTAATATTCCTGTTTTTAAAAAATACTCATGAATCAATGCATAATCAATGCATTTTAGGCCCCAGAAGTCTGACTTTTAGGTGAAGTAGAAGTGTGAGCCAAGTTCGTTTTAAACGCATCTACATAAATGACTGTATAAGCCTGCAAAATCATTTAGGCATTTGGCAGACACTTTTATCCAAACAGATTTAAAATGCATCCAAGCTCTATGTTTTCTCATTACCAGAATTATTACTGTTGAACGTAGAAAAGTACTTTCCTGAATTGCAGTTCAACAATAGGCTACATCTATGAATAACTTTTGTGACTGTTAAAAAAATACAACACTCTACAGACCCTTTTACTTTTGTAGGGTACCGCCCCAGTGACAGCACTATACCTTTTTTCTGAGAGTGTACAGTATAAAATATATGGATGACTGTTTGACCTGATTTTAAGATGAAGTTGATACAAATGTTAAATAGTTAAAATTAAAATTAATCTTTTACAAATTAAATATCCATTGTAATTTGATAAACATCCAATATTGACAAATACAAGTCTTGATAGGCCTGTATCATGTGACTGTGGTATTGCCAAGTAAGACATGTTCCTGGATACACATGTTTTGTTGATCCTGGAACAACATTCCTGTCCGAAAATGTAGTCCTAACCCTTAAATGAAACCTACCCGTAAATGATCACTAATATTAATAGGTGAATAACAGTGATGTAGAAACAACTAACCCTGGTTGTAAGACTAAACTTGACAAACTGTAAACGCGTTCCTCAAATATGGTTGATTGCAACACTGTTCCAGGATCAACAAAGATGTGCTTGGAGAAAACAAACGCGTTCACCGCCTGCATCCCTTCTGAATTCACACTTAAGCTTGGCTTTAATACCACTGAGATAAGCACACTGTATTCATTCATCGCCTTTCAATCATCCACATCAACTGCACACCTTGTAAAGCTCATCGCGGAGGCCTTCCCTCAGCGTGGAGCTGCATTCCAGTAACGCAGCGTCAATGAGGCTTCTTAGTGGCGTTCAAGGGCTGTAAATCTCATCTGGTGAGAGACAATGAGACCAGAGTGACGACACCTGCAGTGGAAAAGCACAGTCCCTCCGTCCCATGCCACATCACGGCGTGATCCGAGGGAGATATTCCTATTTACGGATCGTTTGGGATTTGGACCCCAGACTCCAGCTGCGGTGGAACCGATTGGCCACACATCTGCAGCCCGGTCTTGTCGTGAGGATGATTTACATGGGCTCGAAATACAGAAGGAATGCCAAAAAGATGGGAAGCGCTCACATTGCGGTCCCCCTCTTTCAAACTGATTTATGTTCCATGGGGAAGCCTATCCAGTCCTGCCAAATTCTTCAGCGTCTGGTGTCCAGTGCTGCTACAAATGTCTTTATCTTTTGCTCTCAACTCCAATCTAGAATTGTTTCCATTCCACCAGATCCACTTGTCTTCAGCTTTTAACTCTGAGACAACATGAGATACTTTATCAAAGTTTACTGAACGACTGAAGGAACATTTACTCTGGGTAATAAAGTAAATATACAAAGTAGAACAGACTTTTAAAAAAAAACACACACAAAAAAAAAACCATGGGAAATCAGAGCAAAACCTACGTTAAATGTAAACTGTAAAAAAATATTTTGGTTTAACTTAAAAAAAGTAAGTAACCTGGTTGCCTTAAAATTTTGAGTTTATTGAAATACAATTTTTTGAGTTGATACAATGAAGGAAATTGGTTAAATAAATAGAAATTTAAAATATTTTTTAAACTAAACCATATAAAACATCTGATAAATGATTAAAGTAGCACAATTTGGCATGTTTCTCTGCATCTTCTCAAATAAAACACACAATTACCCAATATGATTACAAAATCTTTTAATAATATTCGAATAAAGGTTGTCGATTCTCAAAAATGTTCATTGTATTAACAAAAAAAAAATTATTTCAATGAACTCAAAATTAAGGCAACCAGGTTACTTATTTTTTAAATATTTTTTTTACAGTGTAGGATCATGTTTATGCAGGATCATAAAGTGTTCCTGTAGCTCAACTTGATAGAATATGGTACCAACAATGCCATAGATTTCCCTGCAAGTAAATACAGTATAAAGATAAAATATGTATCTTAGGGTGACCGGCTGTACTGTTTTTCAGGACAGTCCCATATTTCAGCTTATTTTTAGAGTCCCAACTTATGAAAAAATCATGTGGTCCCATATTTTTTCTTTTGCTAAAGTGTCTTTGCTAGGTGATCATATAAAAGCAAGCAGCAGTCTTCTTTTACAAGAGAAAAGGCTAATAAAAGGTAACCAATCTCTTCAAAGTTTTTTTTTGAAGGGAAAAAATACCATTCAATCACAATTCGTTATCGATTAACTTACAGTTAGTGAAGACGGGATATTAGAGAGCGCGGAGCAGATCAAGTCAGACGCGAAGATGTCAAAGATGTGTGTGCACTTAACGAAGATCTTCAAAAAGAGTTTACATAATTATTATGTATGAAAAAATAACTCAATGACATGGACCAGAAGCGCTCTCTCTCAGACAGTGTGCATTCCCGAATTCAGTTATCATTGTGCCTGAATTGTCAAATAGGCGATAGACTCAAAATTGTTGTCAAAATGCCCATCATGTGGAAAATCTCACATAAACTTCTCGGGGAAAACCTGCTATGTGTCACACTATACTATTCTGTCTTAAACCTTAAAAGCATAAATGTTTCACCAATCAGTATTACATATTTGGGTCTTTAGCGACCCGGATCTAACACAGATGGATCTCTACCTGTCACCATAATATAAAACCCTCCTGATATTAGAGTGACAATAATCAAAAGAATAAAATAAATCATATTTTGTAACCTTTTGGAGCTTGTAAGGGTTCAGTTTGAGCAGATGTTTTACAGCGTCATCACTGTCCTCTTTCCCCAGTACATTCAGCATCTGAATCACATTCACCATCTCAAACATATTCTCAAAACTATCATTTTCAACATCTTCAAAATCAATATTTTGATCTCTAATAGCTTCTTCACCAGATCCACTATTAAATGACAGTGACAGTAATATTTGATTGCGTTCAGCGCTTGCAGTAAATCGCTGAGCCATTTAAAGTTTTGCCTGCGGTAATTGTGAGGGAAACTAATGTCTTGAAATAAAATAGAATCTGCCAAATGCATAAATTGAGAGAATTACAGTCACAGTCTCAAATATATGTGCCAATCAGAAGGGTTGTTTTCCAATTTAAGTAGTTTTATTTCACTGTTGGAAATACAACAAATGCAATTCTATGCAAGTATGCAAGATGTCAACATTTCAATAAATTGCATTTAGGTGAAGCAGAGTGGTGAACTACTGCTCATTCAAGTTTTTTTTTCTTATGCATGTAAATTATAAATATATATATATATATATATATATATATATGAATTTCACTATAATTAATAAAAACCCATGCTTTGGATTCCACCATCTGCTAAATAAATAAATGTAAATATTTGACACCTGGCAAATCATTTATGCATTTGGCAGACACTTTTATGCTATTGTATGTTTTCTCAGTACCAAAATGAAGTCTGCAAAATGAATTGAAATGATGAGGAATTTGTCCAAAAGTTTGCCTTAATCATCTTTTAATTACAAATGACAGTTTTTAATTTCACAATTTCTTCTTTTTCCCCCCAGAAATTATTAGTCACATTCTAATCACAATCCCCTATCCCTTTTGCTACCTCAAAACATTCTCAATTAAATTCTGAATGGCTCACAACCCTGCTCAAGCACTCCCTGGGAAAGAAACCTCATGACCTTGGCTTCGCTAGCGTCATGCTATACTAGTTAAGCTGCAGGAACACCAGTAAAAGTTCAATTAGACATGTTAATTCTTGGGTTTGGATCCGGCAAGATTTCTTTATTCGTTGATGTCAGATGTCTTAATTGGACAGGATGTTTTCATTTGAATTGGAAAAGCATCTGAAGTTTCCTAAGGCCGCTCCTGCTGCAAAGCTACAGCGCAACAGCTCCGCTGGCAGGTTGACTGTTCCCTGAGATTTACAGCTGCTCTCACACTCTTAACACAGGACATGCAAAGACAAATTAAAGTGCTGTAAATTAATCACCAGTTACTCAATGGGTGTGTTGCGTTTGTGAAAACAAACAGGCAAAACTCTGAGATAAATCAAATGACTAACAAGCCGCGCAATGATTCGCTGATGCAATAAGTCAGCGTGGTGCGATGAGTTTCACCCTGGCACATTTCTCCTGTGATTATATTCCAAAAAGAAACATACTCTCCTTAACAGAACATGCCGACACATCCACCTATTTTGTTTATTTTCACAAACTGCTCAGAAGCCCTGAAATATTAGCACGACTAATGTGTCAGCCAGTGATTTAATTGGAAATTTTTACGGGCCAATGTTTTCCAGTGCCGCCCGCCCAAGCAGTCAAGTCACGGTTACTGTAAGCTCTGGTATACTCCCGGCCATTTTGATTCAATAAGCCTCCTAGAGGTTTAATAACACAGCACAGGGGTTCTACGAGGAGTCAATAGAGTGTGACATGAAGATACACAGGCCATGAGAAACAAGTTACGTTTCTGAGAACAGTTGGACTGCTTCCCTCAGAGAGTAGAGCGTAGTAATGGTACCTGTCGGATTCCTTACGGGATAACCTGGGCCAATTCCAGCCCTCTAAACAGAAGAAATGGCCAGAGATATTCTGGCTATTATGTATTATTATCCATTACATGTTGTTATCATTGGCGCAATGCACTAGTTATTTATTCATGAAAGTAATGGAGACCTGGACATCAGGCATGTGCACATATGTGCCCAAGTGGTGCTCAAGCACCTTCTCTTTTGGTCTCTTTTGTAATTCATAAGAGCATTTAAATGTTTTATTTAATTTTTTTTATTTATTTTTTTATTTGGCCCATGGAATCAATTCTCAATTAAGTGTTTGCCAAAAAAACGTACGAAATTAAACCACTATTACAATATCCAAATGGCGTAAAATAGCATTGTGCAGGGCTAAAAGGCCACCAAAATGAATACAAATGCCACCAAAATAGTTCGAAGTGTATGAGATTTAGTCTTTTTTGTTTATATCACTCGATATTTTTAGGCAATATCACACAAGCAAAAGCGCTGTTTTCCTGAATATCACTACAGTCTTAAATGTAATTTTAATATTTTAAATCTCATATAGTTTTGAACAAAGCGTTCATGAATGAATCAGCTGGTTTGAATGAATCAGTTAATTAATGATTCTTTGACTGATATTTACACTTGACACGGCCTACTGATGGTTTCAGTTTCATATAAAAGTATCATCAAAGTCCTTTGTAAAGAAAGTCTGGTCACTCTGCTGCCATATTTGCTCGCCTCCGGGCAGCTATTTCGAGCATCCAAGACCAAGTCCACAGGGCTTTTTGTTCATGTTTTCTAAGCATGTTTTTTTTTTTTTTTTGCCCTAGACTGTTAACTGTTAACGTTATCCATTCACATGATTATATGACTGGCACACAGCAACGGTTGGAGTAAAAAATCTTCATTTGTGTTCTACTGAAGAAAAAATACTGATTGAATACTGAGAAGAGAAAATCTAATTTTCATTTTTGGGTGAACTAACCATTTAAGAGGCTAATAACCTCCAATAGCAACTTTAGTAATTATTGAAACAAGTCTAAAACACTATATATAACTTTGTCTTACGATGTTGCTATTGACATGTGTGACTATGCTGATTCCTAAGATAATGATGCATTTTATGTGTTTTTGGATTTTTAGATTATTAAACGTCCCAGATGAAGAAGTCAGCTGGCTTCGTAATCCAATGATACTTTAGCAGGTTTAAGGGTGATGCCATTCAAAGGTCACATCAACTTTTGCTTTAAATGTGTAACATCATACTGATTTGTAATGAATGCAGTAGCAATTTCACAGCCAGTTAGTGGCAGAATAAGCTCTTTGTTGTCTTTTGCTAAGGGCACGCTGTGGTTTTATTTGGTCAGATCGTATTTGTTGAGACATTGTATATCACTTTCACTAGGCAACTGTGGCAAGCAGTTACACAAACAAAAAAAGCAGGGAGGTCCAATTGCCCCACTAATTGGTGCTGGCAAACGATTACAGAGGCCCGTAACGGAAACGCCCCCTTAATTCTCACCCGTCATTACATCACAGCACACTCGGGCGAACAGAGGCTCCTCCAGATGGCCACGCGGGAGAGGAAAGATTTCAAAAATGACAAACAGCAAACCTGTTTGAAGTAGAGCATTTTTGTTTGTAAGAGGATTTGCCTTTTTTCTCAGAGTTCTTTAATCATTATAGAGAAATTATACCAGTGACCTCTGAAAGTTAAAAAAAAAGGTTACTCAAAGGGGAAAATATGTTTATATAAATAAAAAAACATACAAATCCAAATATACATTTCATAATTTAATAAGAGCTGATTTTTGCTAACTCAAAAATACAACAAACACACCTTAATTTACACTGAAAACAAAATACAATTTACACTATGAACCAATTCACAGAAGAAAAAAAAAATATTTTTCACAAGACGGAATCAGACGGCGCAAAGTATGAGAGATTAGTTGAGGATTAATTGATTCATTAGAATTCGAGAGAGAGAGAGAGAGAGAGAGAGAGAGAGAGAGAGAGAGAGAGAGAGAGAGAGAGAGAGAGAGAGACATGTAAACGTGCGTTAAATCCTGAACATCTACTGTTGCTTGGCTATGAGGATGAATAGGCTGCGAGGAGTTTAAGCGTCCTTCCCGAGCAGAAATGCCACGTATATGTCCCTGGTCTAATAGGAGAAGGGTATTGAATGGACGATTTGACAGCTGACAGAGTCAACTGCAGGCGGCATTATGCCTACGTGGCCTGACTGATCTTCGCTGTGCTTGATATCTATATTCATCTTTTTTTGTCCTCTTAAAGGAAGTGTATGTAAGACTGTGGTCAAAACTTAGCCTGACGTGGTCATACTCAATTCTAGTCAGAATATGAGTCTGAAACTGCTCCATTAGGCTCTGATTATGAGGCGTGTTTCAACCGAACCAACTCTAAAATGACAATTTCCTGGCCGGACTACTGCTGTCAGTGATTTAAGTATTTGAAATTAACATGATTTCTTAATGTCTAGTGATATATCAGGGCCATTTTATGATCAATTGAAATACATTTCTTACATAGAGTTCCTTTAAAGTTTTACATTGCTGTTGTTGTTGTTTTTTTGTTACCTCGGCAACTTGTCTATCTTTTTTTGTTTTGTAGTTTCCACGTATATCTGTATTGCGTTAATACTTTGATGTTTTGCAGTGTTTAATAAAATAAGAGGAGTTTTGGATTAATTGATTCACTAGAATTATTCACAAAACTCAAAGTTTGAGAGAGATACATTCATTTAGGATTAGCCAATTCACTAGAACGAATCAGACAGTGCATGTATGAGTATGAGGCAGCTCGTTTAGGATTAATCGATTAACTAGAATGAATCAGAAATCTTATAATGAGAGAGAGAGAGAGAGAGAGAGAGAGAGAGAGAGAGAGAGAGAGAGAGAGAGAGAGAGAGAGAGAGAGAGAGAGAGAGAGAGAGAGAGAGAGAGAGAGAGAGAGAGAGAGAGGACCGTTGAGGTAAGTGTTTGATTATTCTCTTATAGCTCAGGCAAATAAAAACAATGTAGTGTTTGGTTGTGTAACCGCCACCGCCACTCATTGGAAAAAACTACCTTGCTACAGGAAAAATAGCAAGTTAGCTGTGTGCAAACCACCTGGTTCACTTTACCCCAGAAGCACCAAAGCTACTGATATGGCTGGTAGCAACTCAAATTAGTATGTGTTTTATACCGTAGGCTATCAAACTGAACAGTTGAGGTCTATTTTCAATGGAAAGTAGCTATAGCCTGTTCAAAAAGTCGCTAGATGTTGTCATGTGCCAACTGTCCTACATCCGCCCCGCCCCCCCCCCCCCAATATGTGCTCACATGCTGTATTTTAATATTAATAGCCGAATGTCTAATCGCTAAATGTGTGTGAAAAGTCTATAATCTAGTGACAAAGTCTTTAAATTAAAACACTGATACTCTACATTCACTTCTTTCCACAAAAAACTCTTATTGTCAACTCACACATGACAATTTATGATATCAATGATCATATTAGTCACTGCACTTAGATTATGACTGACTCATGAGTAAGTACCTTTTTCCTATGAGCTTACGTTTATCAAAAGCATTCCAGATATGATTCATTATTGTACAATCATTCTTCTGGAACCTTTGCAACTTTCTAAAAATAAAAGAGCAGACTACTTTAAGCTCTTAAAGCAGCTGTTGCTGTAAAATGTACAGTAAAGGGGTATTTAGTATAGCACACAGTATCCATACAAAACTCACTTTTTAAAGCATGTGCAAACACTGATGAATCGTCTTTTTTAACCGATTTATCCACATGCGCCATTTGTAAGCACTCAGTGGTAACATTAATGGCAGGATTCAGTTCATTTAACCATGATTATATATCTTGAGTTTAGTCTGATAATTTGCCCGATTTCTACACCTCTTGCTTCAGATTTTCAGTTCTCTGAGGATTACCAGTCACTCACCCAAAAGCCCTGCAAGCCTTCCGTAGTGAGAGGAGCTGGTCTCTGTTGTGAATAATGGAGCCATGCTTGGCTGAATGTCATTCACATGCAAAAAGTACCTTGGTGTGCCTGGATGAATGACAAACGTAACAGACTTTTCCCAACTAGTTTTTCCTCAATCAGTATAAATCATCTCCTCGATGTCTGATTAACTGATATTGTGACATGTTTTTGTGATCCCATCACAAGAGAACAGAGTTAAAGCAAGCAAGAGATTTAATGTGCAAACAAAGTTTTGACAAACATTGCACAGATCTTTTGAGTGAAAACATTTTGCCGCAAATAAAATCATTATGAATTACGGTATAATAATAATAAAAAAAGTTCATTCTTTTTAGAGAACTGGGAAAAAGACCAGGAGCTAGTGTAAGGACAGCAATTTATTTAGATTTCTCATTTACTGTTACAATATCAAGTGTTTTTCAAGCTGAAAACAAAATTCCTTAAAGAGACCTTAATTCAGAACGAACTTGACTAAGTTGCACACTGGGATTTTTTAAATGTGCTGTGAAAATGTCATATCAGAAGTAGCATTGAAAATTGCGTGTGTGTGTGTGTG
The DNA here is from genome assembly GCF_024679245.1 of Pseudorasbora parva. NCBI lineage: Eukaryota > Metazoa > Chordata > Actinopteri > Cypriniformes > Gobionidae > Pseudorasbora > Pseudorasbora parva. The sequence goes on from NC_090173.1 coordinate 20,146,412, forward strand.
TGTGCGCGAGAGAGAGAGAGAGAGAGAGAGAGAGAGAGAGAGAGAGAGAGAGAGAGAGAGAGAGAGAGAGAGAGAGAGAGAGAGAGGCAAGGCCTGGTATGTTATCGCTGTGCTGAGTGGTTGAAGTGTTCTAGGTGTCGGCAGGATAAAACATGACAGCTGCTTAGCACTTCTTTTCTGTGTATGTGTATGACAGTCCATGTCCCTATTTAGTCACACTCAGCAGGTGTGAGGGTGGCTGCAGTATCTGTGGAGCAGTAAGTTTATGGCTTCTATTTTGTGGTAATTTAAATGTATATTCTGTATATTAGGGATAGAGTTGCCCATCTTTGTTTTAGATCAATCGGATGGATCAATGGATAGTTGTTTTAGACCATAATAATTTATTAGTTTTGATTAGCCTCCTTTTGTGGCCCCTAGAGTGGTGCAGGAATGATGAATATCATCACACCGTTTACCTCGACAAAAACCCAATAGTCGCCAGAAGTAAAAGGCTAAAGGTAGGCTATAAATGAACAACTCCATGGTCCTGCAAATTAAACCTCACCATCACTGAGCTTCCGACAGTTTTTATCTCACAACTTTGAGACAAGACACCTAACTGCTTAATAATGAGTGAGGTAATACTGATGTGTCGTAGGATAAAATGTTAAAGTGTCTTGAGCTTGTGATCATCACAGACCTTATTTCAGCCATTTAACAAAATCCCAGTTAAAAAAAGCCATTGACTTCAGGTCGATGGAACCAGACGTGCTAAAATGCTAACTCGCTTCCATGTTTTTGGCCTACAAATTGATGTTATTCCTGCACCACTCTATACACACTCTAAAAAATGCTGGGTTAAAAATGACCCAAGTTGGGTTGAAAATGGACAAACTCAGAAAATGGGTTGTTTAAATGGCACCATTCAACGGGTTCAAACAACTTAATTTCTGAGTTTGTCCATTTTTAACCCAACTTGGGTTGTTTTAAACCCAGCATTTTTTAGAGTGCAGCATCAATTCCTCTTGGGAATGACAGATTCGAGTCCTTCACTGGCTAGAGGGATTTTGAACCATTACAGTGGCCAGGTCATTACGTGATTCTGCTGGAGGAATCGTTTTTTTGACTTGCTCCTCCAAAATACCCCAAAGTGGCTCAAATATTTAGATCTGGTGACTGTGCAGGCCATGGGAGATGTTTAGCTTCACTTTTATCTTCATCAAACCAATCTGTCACAAGTCTTGCTGTGTGGTATTGGTGCCTGATCATGCTGATATACAGCACACTCTTCAGGGCACAATGTTTGAGCCATTAGCTGCACATGGTCCTCCAGAACGGTTCGGTATTGCACTTATCAATCACAGTAGGGAATGCCAGGATATTACAGCCCAAACCGTCACTGATCCTCCCTGTGCTTCACTCTGGGCAGCAGTCGGGTTGTTAAGTCTCTTTGGGGCTTCTCCACACCATAACTCTCATGATTATGGGAAAGACAGTGAAGTCTCTTATCAGAGATCAATACATGTTTCACATTGTCCACAGTCAGTTCAGTTTCAGTGCTGTACAATACAAATTCAAAAGACCATAAGATAACATAAAAAGAAGTAGACAATTACAATGTATTAAAAGCCAATGAAAAGAGATACAGTATATTGTATACTAGATTTGAATGCAGATAAGGTAGAAGTAGCCCCTAATAATGTTGGAAGGCTGTTGCATAAAGTGGGACCAGCCACAGAACATTTCTTGGACTTTGGAGTATGTTTTGATCTTAGGCTTTGTGAGGGATTATAGGGGTGGAGTAAATTAGACAAATAGCTTGACATTTGATTATGTAAAGATTTGTAGACAAATAACAGGATTTTAAAACTTGATTATGTTATTAACTGGCAACCAATGGTAATTTTTAAATCCTTTCAGAAATTGTGCTGTTGCATTTTGACCCACTTGTAAATGGAAGGGAGTTTCAATAATCCAGCCTAGTCATAATAAAAGCATGGACTGCAACTTCCAAAGACTTCTCGGATAGAAACGGCTTAATTTGATCAAGCAACTGGAGATGAACAAAGCTAGAACCAATATGTTTATTAAACTTGAGAGAGTTGTCAAACTCCACATCCAAATTTCTCACATAAGGAGAAACAAAAGGTTTCTCGATCTTGTTGGACACAGTCCAAGATTTCCTCTGCTGGCTGCATTGAAATAGACATTCGGCATTAGCATGAGTGACCAAAGGTTTGGCTATAGCAGACCGACCATTAAAATTGAAGCTCCCAGCAAACAATTTTGGTGGAAACAGGAGTTGAGATGAGAATTTAATTCTGCAGGGATTTGAGCAACTTTGGTTTAATTTTTATTTTTTTATACAATCCAGGTTCGTACCTGGACATCCCATTCAGACAGCGTCCTCCTGCGTCGACAGTTAGTCCTGTTGGATGCAGTTCATCTATGTGGTGGGAAAGACTTGCTGTCCTGGTCACAGATGAGCCAGCGAGATGCGCACCAACAGTGTCCTCTTTTGAACTCTGATATGTCTTACTTTATGCTGTGTGGATTGCATTATATGTGCAGCTGTGCTATTGCTCTGCTAATTCAGCCTTCACAATCTGCTCTTACTGATGGAATGTGCAATCAGTGAAGATTGGCCACCAGGCCGTGCAAATAGTGAAACCTCCAGCACTATTGGCTAGTGTTTCAATTTCACTGTCCAGCCCCTGTAGTAGATTGATGAAGCTTGAACTCCATTTGCCACTAAAGGTTAGAGGTCAAAGCTATGGGCATGTGTGTGTGTGTGTAGGATCTGGAGTGAGTAGTTTTATGAAGCCATTGTCTCTTAACAAAACGTAAATGGACGGAAGCCCAGAGATCCAATGATGTCATTAAAATAATAAAGCTCTCTCAGGATACTAGTCAAATGTCTAGATGATTCTGGCCTTCACTCACGCTCACTGTGTTAAGGGTCTTCTATGATCACCAGGGGACAGGAAACACCGCCTAAATCATTTCACATCACATCAGATTCAAATACAACATTGCCAGAAGTGAAACACCCTGAAAAATATTACGCCAATAAAGCAATTGTATGATTGTTGACTAAAATATGATACTCTGTGAGGGTGAAAATGGACGCCATGGGTATTTTACAAAAAAGCATTGGTAAAATTTTGTAAAATGTGGTCTCTGAGTCATTTGCCCTTTACTAGGCAATGTCCTGCCGGTTTAAGCTCTCAAAAGGAATGTGTAAAAATGCTTTTTAAACAGAAACAGAAAAGGTAATGCACTTGCGATATTTCAACAGCTGGCACTAAACATATCTTTCTTGTTTTATCTTCCCGATGTCCATCTCTTCCAAAGCCTGTCACTGCAATCTTCATGCCCGCCGCTGCCGCTTCAACATGGAGCTGTATAAGCTATCGGGCCGCAGGAGTGGAGGAGTCTGTCTCAACTGCAGACACAACACAGCCGGACGGCACTGCCACTACTGTAAAGAGGGCTACTACAGAGACATGACCAAGGCCATCTCACACAGACGAGCCTGCAAAGGTAAGCGTTCATTTACACTGCAAAATCTGGTCCAAACTAGCATAAACAGCCTAAAAGAAAGCGAAACAACCCAATGCTGTTTACTGAGCATTTTAAGAGTTCCCATAAATAAACGATATGGTAAATGTTATGCGATTGTTGCTTTTCTGTCTGACTAGAGAAAATGGAGAAACAAAGGCAGTTGTCTAACTTTTTGCCAAATAGATAGAACTTGAACACCCATAATGCACTGGGCATGTTGCTGTCCAAGGCCACGCACACCAGTCTGCTTTAGATATGCTTGGCCAGGGTCAAACACTGCCTTGTTTTAGTAGGAAATACCTCTTAGCGAACTTTTATTCATAATGGTACTGACTTGTATTGTTCCCTGGATTGAGTTACTTTTGGTTTCCAGTGAAGGATCCAGCGCTTTGTAGGCAGCGGCTAAATACGAAACGAAAGCCATGATGGGGCAACTTGACTTTGTAGTCAAAATTTTAAACTGGATGACTACAAACGCAGTGTTTTAGGTCAAATGGAGGGGAAAACAGATAGAAATGTCTCTGGTTACCTTACGTAACTTGGTTCTCTAAAAGAAGGGAACGAGACATTGCGTCAGGAGCTGACACAAGTGAATAGGCCTACTGAAGACCTATGAAATCTCACAGGTGAGAATTCGCTTGCCAATGAGATTCAAGAGCACAAAATGGAGGCGGGCTCTATTAGAGCAAAAGGCGATGCTGAGTCTTTGCCAGCTACGACTTTTTCTACGGAACACGCCCCTTCAGCCAGACTGAGTGGCCAAAGAGCTGCTGGATGACTGGATTTAATAGGGGAAACTGCAAAAATGCGAACAAAAGGTAAACTAAAGGTTGGACTCAATATAGTGCTCCTTAGTACCAAAGATTCAGCGATCCATTGATATTGACATGCACCGAGGAATCGTATTTCCTGATTTTTATACGAGCCTGAACCGATTCCTGATTTAACGCCAGGAAAATACATGAAGCAAATTTGCCTGTAAACGCTTTATATAAATACAAGATAGGGTAGGTCTAAATCCGGGTGATCACTTATATTAAGGCGAGACACGGCAGGGGAAAACTCCCTTAACATGTAAGCTTTAATGTCAAAATAAAAAATATGTCAACATTACACATTAATGTGGTTATTTGCAACCTCATTATAATTTGTCAACTTGCGCTTTTAGATTTCTACCGGAAATCACCAAAAGTTAGCATTCTAACGTGAGCTCCCGTGCCGTCTCCATTCACAGAAACTGGTATAAAAACTGAAAACCTGGTATTATTGTAAAACTCTCAGTCTCTTACACAGGACTGTATAATCTAAATATGGGCATTTCCATTGTAGAAGTAACCAAATGCGAAAGTTTGCCGGGGAATCTTCTGCCAAAAACCACATCTTTTTGGTCATGTGAATTTCTGACTGCATGATTGGTTCTCACGCGTCATGTGATACACGCTGCCGCTGCCTTGTTTATTCTCCGCCTTAGAGAAAATGCAGACAAATGCTGAAATCAGCTCATAAACGTTCACAGAAAAGATGGCAACTTCTGTCACTTGCAAGAGCTAGTAAAAAGAAAGTAAACAACAACAGATTAGATGATGAAACCCTGTCAGCGAAATAGATTCAATTAGTTATAGATGGACATACAGCAAACAGGGACGTCTGCAGTTTTTGTGACTGTTGTTATGTGTTTGTTGAGGTAGTCCTCTTCATCTGAAGGCTATTGCTATTAATAATTTATTCATTTATTAATTTCCATGCATTTTAAATATCAGACACTACACTCTAAAAAATGCTGGGTTAAAAACAACCCAAGTTGGGTTGAAAATGCACCGACCCAACAATTGAGTTGTTTTAACCCAATGGTTGAGTTGTTTTAACCCAGTGGTTGAGTTGTTTTAACCCAGTGGTGGGGTTAAATGTTGCTTAAGACAACCCAATTGCTGGGTAAGAACAACTCAACCATTGGGTTAAAACAACCCAATTGTTGGGTCGGTGCATTTTCAACCCAACTTGGGTTGTTTTTAACCCAGCATTTTTTAGAGTGTACTGATATTAATCAACCGAATATATATTTTGTTTGTAGGTTGGGGGTTTCAATAGAAACTAAAACACTATATAAAACTTTAAAGGTCGTTTTCTCACACTCAGAGTCAAACCTATCCACTTCAGTAGCACGTACAAGCATCGATGCTTGGGGCGGCAGTGGCTCATGTAGATTGTCTACAAACCAGAAGGTTGGTGGTTCAATCCCCGGTTCCACCTGACCAAGTGTCGAAGTGTCCATGAGCAAGACACCTAACCCCAGCTGCTCCCGACGAGCTGGATGACGCCTTACATGGCTGACATCGCCGTCGGTGTATGAATGGGTGAATGTGAGGCAAAAATGTAAAGCGCTTTGGATAAAAGCACTATATAAATGCCGTCTATTTACCAAATGCAGTCCATTTACAAGCACCAACTTTTCAGTCTTATTATAACACAAAATGATAACACCAAATCCATGTTTGCAGTGTGGAGTCTAGTTGTTTCTGTGAATTTCAGTGATCCATTTGCTTCTCTTTTCTGTAGCTTTCGTCAGTCTGTAATAATATAGCTCAGATTTCTTGTCAAATAGATTTGTACAGTTAATCTCAAAGCTATTTCCCATTTTAGATGTATTTTGTGTGTGCTTTTTTTGTGTGTGGCATTCACGATGAAATCAATGCTGCCTCTCAGTCTTTTTGCCATAACTGCAGTCGCTCCGGCCGATGGTAACGTCACGTCGTACCCTCTATTCTAGAAGAAGGGCTGGAGGAGGAGCGGTGATTCTGTTGTTTCTTGTGTGTACTGTTCCCATCGCCCGAAATGAGCAGGGAGACGTGAGAAACAGACAAAAGAGAGCTGAAAGTTTTACTGTAGTCGTCATGAGTGTGTGAGAGCAAAGCGGCGTCAGTTGCAGCACTATTGCTTATGTCACAGCAGCACTGAGCTACCAGACCTAGGGTGAACGAGAGCATACACTCTTAAAAATAAAGGTTCTTAAATGGTTCTTTGGCAGGGTGTATGGTTCCACGAAGAACCTTTAATATCCAAAGAACCTTTCCATGGTTCTTCTTGGCACCTTTATTTTTAAGGGTTTAGCGGCGGCAGCATAACCATAAGGTTTTATGTTCATTCTGCCGCCACTATGCTCTCGTTCACACTCCTTGCTAGCATGAAAGACATTATAAACAGGGGCATCTTGAGAAAGAACTGTATCTTGTAGCCATTTTTATTCTTCTGATCGACCCACTCTGTCATCCCCGGCAGAGCATGTCATGCCTCCTTATATTCTGACAGGATCTGTAGCACTTTGTGCTTTTTACTTGCTCTTTACTTATCGTATGAAAGAAAAGAGTTCTGCTATAGAAGCACAGCTTTGTCACACCACACATCCGAACAGTCATAGCACAATGACAACTAGTCATCTCAATGCCCGCAGTAGGCAGGGAAACCAGGATGGGAATAAGAGAGCAAAATATAATGAAGTCTAATAAAAATGTTAAATTTGAGTGTGGAATCAAAATGTCCTTCTTAACCTGAACAAATATTGAAATATGCCCCAGGTTCTTTTTTATTACATTTTATTTAATTGCTTCATGATTTACAGAACTCTAAAGTCTTTGAGCTGAAAGAGATTAGAACAGGATAGTGTTTGTACAATGGGGTTTCCCTGGAAAATGAGCACAGTTCCAAGCAGACGAGGAGGACTGCCATGGAATTTGGGACAACAGAGCATATTAACAATAATAGAGAAACAAGCCAATTATTCACTTACCCGTGAAAGAAAAATAAATGTAAAGGCAGCAAAGATTACGCACATGTTCTAGACCTCATGTAGAGGTCTACACAGGACTGTTTTTAGGTTCTATCCCGCACCCGCCCGTTCCTGCTTAAAATTCACTTGTGTTCGACCCGACCGATCCCACTAAATTAAGACCTCGTTTCCAGATTTACATTTCCCCTTAAAAAAAGAGTTACTGGGATAACAAATATAACATTTTGCCTATACAATCATTTAATTTGTTATTTTTGTCTTATGGTACAGTCAACACCGTCACAGAGAAAAAAAGGCTAAATCAAACATGACATCTGTCACTCAAAATTATTAACCGAAAATACAAATAAACGAAAACCGCTCGGCTTACTAGCTAATGCTACTGCAAAAGGAAAAAATGTTGATGCATTTTTGTCTCTCTTCCAAAATCCGACCACAAAGGCTGAATGTTCCCTCTGAAGGTGCTCTCGTGGATGGGATGCGAAGAACATATATTGTCAGGTTCAGGGCAGGGAACTGGGAACTGTGGGAACGGCACTACTGCAGAAAGTTTTGTTCACTTCAAGTTCAAGCGTGGAGACATTGTTGTCAAAGGATGTCAGATTGTCAGACAGCCCAGCCCGCTCCTGTCCAAAGTACTATACTCTTAGAAGTAAAGGTTCTATCAACGCTATGTATATGGAACCCCTAAAAGAACCCCTTTAGGGTTCTTTGTAACCAGGAAAAAGGTTCTATATGGAACCTTTTAGTGGTTCATTCAGTATCATTTGTTTTGTCCGGATTAAATATTTCATATATTTGACAAATATTTCATTATTCAGTGTATTAAAATGCATTTATGAATCCATGTAAATAATCACAAATTCAAGATATGGGGATTAGAAAATGTATATATTTATCTGATTTTATGTAGGTAATCAATATCACATGAAGAGTTGATGATAATCAATATAATCATTTCAGTTTTTCTCCTCTAAAAATCAGCATGATTAAAATGTGATATTAAGTTACACAGGAACAGTTTGGTAAACAATAATTTAATTACACCTACAAAATAATGCAGAATAATGTAATATATGAATGAATAATAGCTTAAAGAACCTTTGTGACAAATGGGGTTCTATCTTGTTATTATAATAAAAAGGTTAAAATGCTAAAAAGGTTCTATATATAGAACATTTTTTGCAAAAGTTGAGTAAAGAACCCTATGGTTCTATATTGAACACCAATTAACCCTTTTTTCTAGGAGTGTACTGTCTTTGATTTGTAAATGGTCAGATGAACTGTGAGGTCATGTTCAAATACATAGTAAACTGCCTATGTGGGCAGCATTTTAAAGCATCATGGGCACACTCCCATGTGATTTAATGCTGTTTCAAAAGGTACGGCAGCATGATTATGCCTTATTCTGGCAGCAATGCATTGTGCAAAGCTTCTTGAGAACCATTCAAGATGGATAAAGCACAGAAATGTTGGTTAGAAATGTTAGTTTTAATGCCAAAAATATAGTAATGTGTATTTCTATATTTAGAGTATTTGGAAATTGTCTTGGCAAACTAATGTCAATTCTATTGTTGGAAACTGTTGGAATCAATTGTGAGCGGAATCTCCAATGCACATTAGGAGAATTCTTCCTATGGCACACCTGCAATAAGTTTGTATGTCACTTATGCAACTTTCCAACAACTCACTACACTGTAAAAAAATTTGGTTGTTTTTTGTTGGTTTAACTTAAAAAAGTAAGTAACCTGGTTGCCTTAAAATTTTGAGTTTATTGAAATTAAAAATTTGAGTTGATACAATGAAGGAAATTTGTTTAATAAATAGAAACTCAAAATATTATTGTATCTGAACCACATAATTTTTTTTGATAAATCATGAAAATAGCACAATTTGGCATGTTTTACTGCGTCATCAGAAATAAAACACAATTACCCAATATGCTTACAAAATCATTAAATAATATTTTAATAAAGGTTGTCGAATCTCAAAAAATGTTCATTGTATTAACTCAAAATTTTAATTTCAATGAACTCAAAATTTTAAGGCAACCAGGTAACTTTTTTTCTAAATATTTTTTTACAGTGTAGTTTTAGCAGCGGGGCCTGATTGTAGACATGAAATGACAACAAAAAAGATGGGCATACAGTTGAATGAAGTGCATATAAATGCCTAAAAATATATAGTTGTCGTGTTAAACATGAACTCCGTTCACAGCCTTGCGAAATCAGACATCCCAAGGCGGCTGTAAAGTTTTAAATGCATGGATTTTATCCACGGTTGGTCAGCAGATGAATTTCGCAATGTCAGTCCCCCGTGTTCCCATAGTCCATTCACTCACAAAACATTCTTTGCTATTGCATATTCCCCACCTTCAGCCAAGATAACTTGTATTCTCATCTGACTAGCGGACCCAGAGTTTGACGGACTGAAAGCTTCAACAAACCGCAGCATAATTGATATGAGAGGCTGCTAACCCAATCACCGGGGTAGCTTAATTTTTTTGCGGACTGTCGTGTTCTAATGTGCAGATGTGATGGATGGCAAACACTGCCCATGTTACACTGACATTGCTGTGTGTTATCACAAGAGGAATGCATTTGATTCAGGGGAGGTTACAAATGGTTTCGAACAGCTTTCCCCTGCCAGCCAAAACATTTACTTGGGCTATATATGGGATGCTTGGAGGCCAGATGCGAGGGATACGGGGAAGCTAGTTTTACAAAAGTAGCTTCTTGTAATGACCTTAACATACAATATGGCCGGCACAGTCGAGGCTTGTCCGGGAAATGCTGAGGAATTCCAGTCACCATTGTCAAGCTGATTGCTTTACTCGTCTCAGGTGACAAACTCCTCAACGTCGTGTAGCAGGACTGCCGTATTTATTGTTCGTGTCAGCCAACCATCTCATTGTGCTTATTTTGGATGGTAAAAGCAACACCGTGCCAGTAGTGTTCAGAGCTCACAGAAATTCTATAGGGGGTCGTTTGGAAAAGAAAGGCATATTGCTTGTAAATAACAAGAAGGCAGAGCACCTACTGAGACAAATCAGACCCAAGACCAGATCTACAGTCAGTGGCAGTCTGGAACACCTCACACTCGGAAAAATGCTGGGTTAAAAACAACCGGGTTGAAAATGGACAAACCCAGAAATTCGGTTGTTCGAATGGGTCCATTCACTGGGTTCAAACAACCCAATTTCTGGGTTTGTCCATTTTCAACCCAATTGGGTTGTTTTTAACCCAGCATTTTTTAGAGTGCATGCTTTATATCGCGGATTAACAACTTCATTCCTCATCGAGTACACACCATGTCACTCACAAGCACTACGTTGTTTCATTCTCAAACAAAAATACAATTTCTGTCACTATTTAGTCACCCTCATATCATTATCAAGCCCTTTGCCATTATCAAGGGCTGCTCGACTAACCGAAATCACTATAGGGCTTAGTGCAACTATCTAGTCATTTGGTCTACTTTTTTCGTGCTTTTGCATCCTTTTTGAAAGACCCCATTCATTGCAATTGCATGAGCTACCTAAAAAAAAAAAAGAACTCGAAAACTCTTTCCTTTAGTACTCCACTGAAGAAAATGTCACATTTGGAACAACATAAGTTTTTTTCATATTTTTTTATTTAGATGAACTGTTCTTTTAAACATGGAGAGGGGTTTTCAACAGCCATGAGAACTTATAGTCTATGCTGCATTGCCCCACACTCATTCCCCCAGCATCTCTTCTTACTATTGCGAAGTTATTAGTAGCTCTGGTTTAGATTATGTGCTGTAGAGTTGTAGGGTTGTTTGTGAAGGCGTAAGAGCGGTGTCGTAATTCAGCAGGCGGTGGGCTGGTTGGTGGGTGGCTTAAGTGCAGAACTGTGGCTGCTTTTAACCAAATGTTAAGTGGACATTGAAATTCAAAGCATCCCACCACTTTGTGTAGCATTTATTAACATCAGCTAAATCATCAGGGATGGGGAATAGCGAAAACAATCCAATCCAAATGAAACTGATGCACTGCTAAAGCACCGGTCTTAAATGTGTTTATTACAGTTCTTTACTTAAATATGGATGAATGGATGGATGGATGGATGGATGGATGGATGGATGGATGGATGGATGGATGGATGGATGGATGGATGGATGGATGGATGGATGGATGGATGGATAGAATGACCGACCGTGGACAGACGGATGTATGGATGGATGGATGGATGGATGGATGGAACGACCGACCGTGGACAGACGGATGTATGGATGGATGGATGGATGGATGGATGGAACGATAGATAGATAGATAGATAGATAGATAGATAGATAGATAGATAGATAGATAGATAGATAGATAGATAGATAGATAGATAGATAGATAGATAGATAGATAGATAGATAGATAGATAGATAGATAGATAGATAGATAGATAGATAGATAGATATTTGAACAGTGTCTACAGTATTTAGTGTGTTCCAGATCAGTCACTTATGAGGTGGAAAACCTAAAACTCACACAGAAGAAAAAAAGCCAAATGATTAACGGCGCAATGACTCGTCTCTTCAGAACAACCATTTCTGTTCTGGCACTGCTGAGACTGTGTACAGCTTCTCCAGGGCAGACATAAATCTGAGACGAACAATTGCCTTTGTTACTAATTCAAGAAGTGACTTCTAATATTCATCAATTTTTTTTAGTCCCAAGAGCTTTAGCTCTCACTACGGCTGGACCACTTCATATAATTTCCAAATGAATCCCTGGCTACATAAAAACGGCTGAAGGCCTGATGGGAAGAGTTAAGCAGAGACTTCAAACAAGCAGCTTTATGGTAAACTCTTGGCAGTGCGAGCGCACAAAGAAATTCTCACATTTTAACGTGTGATGGTCTCGGCTAACAGCTTAGCCAGAGCACCTTTGAAGTACAGGCCGTTCCGTCATTAATGTGAACATTATTCAGCCTTTATTTGTGAGGTTTATTCGTTGCCAAAAGTCTTTACATTGGGAACTTGACCAGAATGTGCTCGGCCTGTGCGAATGACAGCGCTATGTCAGATGCTGAAAAGTATTAACACATAGACGTATGACAGGTCTGTTGCCTCCACACAGCGGGTGTCCACCATACCCACATACACACTCTGGACAGGATCCAGACCTAGTGAGCACACACAGGTGTGGGCCATACTGGTTCTTAAAAACGCCGCAAATGTATTTCAAACTGAACTTTATGGTTTGTGATACGGCAAAGTAAAGTAACAGACTTGCTTTATCATTTTAAGGGACATAACCCAGGCATAACCTTACGCTCCCCCGCTGTGAAATCTTCTAGGCTACGCAACAGAAATAATATACATATATATATATATATATATATATATATATATATATATATATATATATATATATATATATATATATATATATATATATATATATACAAAACATAAAGCGCAACCAGTGGCCTCATTCACAAACAGCTGACTATATGAGCCAATTCTTTTTACTGAGTCTAAAACACAGAGCGCAGTTAGTGTAGTCTGATTCACCAACAAATGACTCTTATAAGCCGTGTCTTTTTTTGTTAATCAAAAAATATAGTGTGATATGTGTAGATTGATTCCAAAACAAATGACTCTTTATGACCGGTTCTTTTTATTGATTCAAAACATACAACACAACCATTGAAGCCTCAGCTACCACCAAACAAATGACTTGTTTTTTTTTTTTTTTTTACTGAATCAAAAATATAGAACGCAGCTAGTGCAGTATGCAGTTCTTTAATGATCCAGTGACTCATATTTGCCCGATTTTACACTCTGTTACACTTTTACATGCAGCCCTGGTCTGTTATTGTCATGTTCAGGTAACTGTTAGCCTAATGTTGGCCGCCACTCCAATGTTTTTCAATGTTTCAGTCTCAGTTTTGGTAAGTTTACACTGAAACGCAACCCCAGAGTTTTGAGTCTGCAGTGTTTTTGAAAGTATCCGTTTTCAATGTTCGAAAACCCCGGAGTAGTGTAGATTAGAAGGTGACACCGGAGTGGATTTTCAAACCTCTCCTACAATAAAAATCCTGTCCCATCCCAATCCCACAAAAAATCGGAGGGAAAAACCCATCCCGTCCCAATCCCAGAAGAATGATTCTCAGATTACATGTTCATTCCTATGTGTTTTTGATTCACTAAAAAGAACTGGCTCATTGGAGTTATTTGTTTGGGAATCAGACTACACTATTCGCTATGTTTTTGATTCAGCAAAAATGATTGGCATTGTTTGGTAATGACTGAGGCTTCAATGGTTGTGTCATGTTTTCAATCACTAAAAAGTAAACTTTTGAACACAACAAAAAAAAACATTTGTTTTTGATGTTTTTGATTCCTAAAAAACCTGCATAAGAGACATTTGTTTAGGAATCAATGAGTATTCACTGTTTTTATGTTTTCTCTTCAGCCTGTGATTGTCATCCGGTTGGTGCAGCTGGTAAGACCTGTAACCAGACGACTGGACAGTGTCCATGCAAAGATGGTGTGACTGGCATCACCTGCAACCGCTGTGCTAAAGGATACCAGCAAAGCAGATCACCCATCGCTCCTTGTATCAGTAAGATTCCTCTGGCTTGCTCTTCTCTCTCGCCTTCTGTGTCTTCATAAAAAATGGTGTATTCATCCTTAGTGTCAAATTGAACAAATTTCCATTCAAAGGTTTGGGCTCAGCAAGATTTTTTTTTTTTTAAAGAAAATTAATACTTTTACTCAGGATGCATTCTATTAATCAAAATTGATAGCGACGGCATTAATGTTACAAAAGATATATTTCAAATAAATACTGTTCTTTTGTAGCCTGACAAGCCAGACCCACATCAAGATGTTTGGTCTGGAAACTCACCATAGACAGGGATCAATCCGAGGGGCGGGATAAACGGTTGTCTTTCGTACTCCCTCTGCACGAGATAGGATAGCGCTACAACCAACCAGAGTAACGTGAAGCGGAGCTAGTTAATAGATTAAACTTTTGTCGTATCCGGATGGCAAAACTCCGAACACATCTTCCCTTCTTAAGAATGACTTCAGTGCTGTTCTTTGTTCTTTTCTCAGAGAAAAGCTTAACTCCAAGTCTTCCAGAGTCGTGGTCAAAGCTGATTCGAGACACCGCCGTTCGCCAGCTTCAGTGTTTTCAAGAAGCACGCAGAGCTGTGTCAACTCCAGTCATTATGTTAAGCCCCGCCCACCGACTCTATATACGATGTGATTGGCCTGACCAGAGTTTGGTTTTTTCCAGCTCGCAAGCCAACGGAGAGTTACTAGACAACCCTGGCTGCAAATTAAATTTGCTGCCGCTCGGGTGCATCTAGATTTCTAGGCTAGTTTTTTTTTTTTACCTTACTGAACACAAAATTGTTTCCACAAAAATATTAAATTATTAAATATTCTAAGATCATTTCTAAGTGATCATGCGAAGACTGGAGTAATGGCTTTCGGAATTTCAGCTTTGCCATAACAGAAATATGTTAAAAGAGAAATCAGTTGTAATAATAATAATAATAATAATAATAATAATAATAATAATAATAATAATAATTCACAATATTACTGTTTTTACTTAATTTTAATCAAATAAATGCACCTTCTGTGAGCACAAGAGACAAAGACATAAAAACATCTTGCTGACTCTTGACTTTTGTACAGTACAAGTGTATTAAATCAAAGTATGTTAAAGCTGCTGTCCGTAACTTTTTTGTTTTCAAGATTTACAAAACTTATATAATGAGAATGTACAACATGGATCCATTTTCCAAAACGTGTTTCCTTCTTAACCTGAATCATTATGGTACACTTATAATAAGTGTTTATATTGGGACTATTTCAGACCGGTCCGGTAGGTACCGCTGCGGAGGAGCACAGTCCCTGCGTGATCTGCCATAGACATTAACAGAGAGAAGTAGCTTTTTCTGTAGAATTAGAATTTTCCGAAATTCTAAGAGCTACAATGCTCTTCCGCAAGACGCATGCAGTTCTGTTTATTAACCGCTAGAGCGAAAAAAGTTAACCAATTGTGTAAACTTTTTTTTGTTTTTGTTTTGTGAAAGCAGTGACATCATGTGCATGTGTATTACATGTTCAGTAGGTGCGTAGTGTTTCTTTAAAAATTGACACGTGACATCGCCAATACGCCAACTACTGGCCTGGCATGAATAATACAGATGATAATACAGGCATGTTTTCACAGATCCTTGTGCACGGGGGTCATTTTGACAGCGTTGTCCTCTGTACACGAAAAAAGCAAAGGAAAAGGTTTTCCGTTTTTAGTACATCAGTGTCATGTAAACGCATCCTTAGAATTGACAAATTGGACAGACTGCAACAGTTGGAGTCAAAAATCTTCATTTGTATTGTACTAAAGAAACAGATACCTATATCTTGGATACCCTGGGGGTAAGCAGATAAACATCACAATTTCATTTTTGGGTGAACTATCCCTTTAATAAATCTGTTCAACTTTAAGAACAGCTCTATATAAACTGTGGTCAGGGTTAAAAAAATAAGTACAAGTGTATTTCTAGAGCATTAATATGTAAATATTTATGAGAGTAGGCTACCTGAAGATCCATTGTAGACCTCCTAGCATGCAATCAGACAAAATGAATGATAATCTAAATTGAAAACCTTTTACTATTTTTTTTATTAACCACAATAAATAAATATGAAGCTATTCTCCTACTAATGTGCAGGAACACATTACTGAATTATCTTAAATGTCATTGCCTCTACCTCTTGAAAAATGAGCGTGACCTACAAATAAATAACAGAACGACACAAAATGGTTATTACAAAAGCAGAAAGAAATCTACTATTATGCAGCTTCCTTCTAAAATTATTCTTGGACTAAATGAGGTGGTCCAACATGAGTTG
This sequence comes from Pseudorasbora parva, assembly GCF_024679245.1. Classification (NCBI taxonomy): domain Eukaryota; kingdom Metazoa; phylum Chordata; class Actinopteri; order Cypriniformes; family Gobionidae; genus Pseudorasbora; species Pseudorasbora parva. The sequence continues at coordinate 20,162,637 of NC_090173.1, forward strand.
TTTTCCCATTACCACCTACAGAGACATCAATAATAATACCCCAAAGAAATTTTGCATAAACACCTATTATTATTCATGATTTCATGGCCCCGGCCCATTTAATTTCCGTGTCGGTCCCCTGTTCCATTATTTCCTTGGATGGACATTTCGCTGATTGCCCTCCACTAAGTCAAACAGACCATAAAGCCCTGGCTGACATGACCTAGTCTGCCCCGAACCTTGCTGACGGCCTTTCAACTCATAAATCTCACGCCTGCTCCAGGGGCATGATGGGTGATATGTTTATTGGCAGTATCAACAAGGCAGCAGACGGTCTCTGTGGCGATTAAGGACAGGCCCACACAGCAGCTGGCATTTCTCGATAAGATGCTCACTGGGAGTGCAATACATTATGTGGCTATTAATGTGAACCGCTCCTATTGTGCACTAACTGATGACATCGAAATAATGATTTATCTGGCCCTCTGACAAAATCAACTTTAGACATGAAGCCATTCAGATTTGCTTGGCAAGGATTCACGTAGACAAATGAAACCCCTGGAAACTAGATTTCCCCTAATTTCTCTGGGTAAGTAACAAATGTGCTGTTAAATCTGGAGAGAGAGGGGGGCCCCGACAATTGAGCGGAAAGTATTTGGTGTCTCATATATTGTGTGATATAACGTGCTTTTGTTTTAATAGCCTGATATTAAATTTTTGGGATATCACACATTTTGCCAACTGCACATTTTAACAAGCCTCGATCCCCCGTCGGCGTATATCTAACGGCAGAGAGCTTAGAAGAGGAAGACGGGGCTTTAGAGAGGAAACTCATTAAAACTATACACCACCATGTCTTAATTTCATCAGTTATATGTCTAATAAACCTGATATATCTAATGAAATGTATATTAAAAACTATTATGGAAAAAAAAAAACCAGTTGCAATGTTTATTGAAAGCAGTAATACCTAGAAAAAAGAAAAAAAAAACGGCATGAGGTTTTGATTTTTTGTTCTTGACTGTTTATTACAGAAATTCCTGTTGCTGTGCCCACAGCCACCTACAGCAGTTCAGAAGAGCCCACAGGTGAGTTCAAAATAAATTACACCTACATAGTAAAAAGACTTTACATTTACTGGTCTTACTGTGGCATCAAGCTTTATGGTAAAATATCCCATACACAAATTTGTTTAGTGTTTGAGATTTTTATTATTCAAATCAAACATTCTCTGCCTAAATGAGCACTGCAAAGGAATATATACACTAATTATTGGCACATTTTTCCTGTAATTAATCGTGATTAATCCATCGCACCTAACATTTAGTTTTTTATATATTTTTATATAGTAATAATTTCACATGTAATCTCTAAATAATGTAAAAACAACATAAAGACATGGTATATTTTAAATATTTAATCTAACAGGTGGGAAATATCCAGAAAATGAATAAAATGATCAAACACTTCACAGTCTTCACTGCATAAATTATAAATAAAATATAAATGAATCATTATTAAAGCTACAAAAGTTCAGTCAAGAGTAGTGAGTGATTTTCTCTTTGTCCACTGAAGCGTTACAGGAGCGGGTTTATTAGGCTGCTGTCACTTTAAGCACATCTGATGCCCTCTTTGTATTTAACACTTTTTAACTTATTTAAGTCTGGGAATGACCAACGCGGTACATATAGCGTTGTGTTTGTGGCATGTATGATTGACAGAAAAAAAACTTGGAATGTGGTGACGTGAGCCAGGAAACCATTTGGGGAAAGCAGCTATGTTAAATTAGCCTAGAAATCTAGACGCACCCTAGCAGCAGCAAATGTAATCTGCCCGCGAGTGTCGTCTAGCAACTCTCAACACCCTTCTGAGCTGTATTCGCCTAACTCTTGCCGGGCCAATCAAATCGTGTATAGTCGGTGGGCGGGGCCATAATGACAACGGCCGAGTTGCGTTGCGTGCAGTTTGCTTCTAGTAAACACAGAAACTGGCGAACGGCGGTGTCTCGAATCAGCTTTGACCGCGACTCTGGAAGACTTGGAGTTAAGCTTTTCTCTTAAAAAGAGAAAAGAGAAAAGAACAAAGAACGGCACTGAAGTTATTCTAAAAAAGGGAAGATGTGTTCTGAGTTTTGCCGACCGGATCGGCGAATGTTTAATCTATCAACAAGCTCTGTTTCACCTTTGTTGCTCTGGTTGGTGTAGCGCTATCCTATCGCGTGCAGAGGGAGTTTGAAAGACAACCGTTTATCCCGACCCTCAGATTGAGCCCTGTCTATGGTGAGTTTCCAGACCAAACATCTTGATGTGGGTCTGGCTTGTCAGGCTAATGTTATATATGATATGTAAGCCAAAGAACGGGAGTGGTCTCCTGCAGGAGAGACTCGGCTTTGCTGATTTGAATAAAGCCTTTCTGAAAACAAACAATCTTTGGGAAACGATTTTTGCAAGAATAGAATTTCCCGCAGCAGCGGCGAGGGTGGTCTTCAACGGGCCGAAGAGAGCGCACGTCACGCCTCTCTTCATCAGTTTGCACTGGCTGCCAATGGCTGCTCGCATCAAATTTAAGGCCCTGGTGCTCGCCTACAAAGCAACCACCGGCTCTGCACCAATATACCTAGACTCACTTGTTCAGATTTACACACCCTCCAGAAGCTTGCGTTCTGCAAGTGAACGACGCCACGTGGTTTCATCACAGAGAGGCATGAAATCTCTCTCACAGACCTTTTCCTGGACCGTTCCCACCTGGTGGAACGACCTGCCCAATCCGAGCGGCCGAGTCTGTAGCCATTTTCAAAAAGCATCTGAAGACACATCTTTTCCCGCAGCACCTGACCAATAAAGACTAGCACTTAACTATCCAATTCAATTTTCAGTTTATTTATTTATAAAAAAAGAAAAAAAGTTTATGTGCACTGTCCTGTGTACTGCCCTCGATTAACTGAGACTTGTTACAGCACTTGCAGGCTGTTGCCCTTTTTTGTTTAGTTGCTTATTGCTCTCCTCATTTGTTAAGTCGCTGTAACAAGTTCGATATAGTAAGGAAGGAAGAGGACACAGGGGTCGGCTGGACTGTTGATGCGTATCTTTTATTTTCTCTTTCTCAATGTCAATAACACACTTCTTCGTGTGTTCTCAGTCAAACTCATAAGCAACAATAACTTCCGGTTCGCGGCACTTCCGGCTTCCGGGTAAACTCAGTCTCTGTGTTCTCGCACCAACAGTCCGACTCTCTCTCTCCTCGGTCTCCGGTTCCGCTGGTGTTTTATCCCGTCTCCGCGCTCATTACTGGAACAAGAGACAGGTGTTATTGATCTGCGTCCAACCCACTCACTTACCGCTCGTCCCGCGGCCCTCTCTCCCGCTGCAGACCTCGCTGAACCACGCCCCCCTTGCCACATACCCCCACCGCCCGACTCAGGCCGGGGAGCCGTCCGGCCTGCAGCCCCCCCCCCCCCATTTCTGGAGAGGAAATCGGCCACAGCCATCTGAGCACCCGGCCTGTGGACCACCTTGAACTTAAACGGCTGGAGAGCCAGATACCAACGGGTGATCCGCGCGTTGGTATCCTTCATGCGGTGGAGCCATTGGAGAGGAGCGTGGTCCGAACAGAGAGTGAACTCCCGCCCCAGGAGGTAATAGCGGAGAGTGAGAACGGCCCATCTGATGGCCAAACACTCCTTTTCTATGGTGCTGTACTTAGCTTCCCTCTTGGAGAGCTTACGGCTAATGTACAGCACCGGCCGCTCCCCCCCCTCCACCTCCTGGGCCAGGACTGCGCCCAGCCCCCTGTCCGACGCGTCAGTCTGCAACAAGAAAGGGAGAGAAAAGTCAGGGGAGTGTAAGAGCGGCCCGCCACATAGAGCAGCCTTTACTTGGGTAAAAGCCTGTTGACACGGCTCCGTCCACTGGACCGTATCTGGTAGCCCCTTTCTAGTAAGATCAGTCAAAGGGCTGGTGAGGTCCGAATAATTTGGTATAAACCGTCTATAATATCCCGCCAGCCCCAAGAACTGTCTTACCTCCTTTTTGGTCTTGGGCCTCGGACAGGTTGCAATTGCGGCAGTCTTATCAATTTGGGGACGCACCTGCCCATGACCCAAGTGGAAGCCCAGATACCTTACTTCCACCCGCCCAATCGCACACTTCTTCGGATTGGCCGTGAGCCCCGCTCTCCTCAGCGACCTCAGGACCGCCCTCACATGCTGCATATGCCGCTGCCAATCGTGACTATAAATCACTATGTCATCCAGGTACGCAGCAGCATATGCAGCATGGGGACGCAAAATCCTATCCATGAGTCGCTGGAAGGTTGCGGGCGCCCCGAACAAGCCGAAAGGAAGCGTGACAAATTGGTGTAATCCAAACGGCGTGGTGAAAGCTGTTTTTTCTTTGGACAATGGAGACAAGGGGATCTGCCAATAGCCCTTTGTTAAGTCCAGTGTCGAATAAAATCGAGCCGTACCTAACCGATCAAGCAACTCGTCAACCCGCGGCATTGGATACGCGTCGAACTTCGACACAGCGTTCACCTTGCGGTAGTCCACACAGAACCTGACCGAGCCGTCTGTTTTGGGGACCAAAACTATCGGGCTCGCCCAGTCACTGTTGGACTCCTCGATTACTCCCATGTCGAGCATTGCGCCTAATTCGTCCTGAACTACTTTTTTCTTGTGCTCAGGCAAGCGATACGGCCGGCTGCGAACTACCACGCCCGGCTCGGTCTCGATATGGTGCTGAATCAAGTCGGTACGTCCCGGTAGGGGCGAGAACACGTCAGCGAATTCCGCCTGCAATTTCGATAAGTCAGCGAGTTGTAACGGTGAGAGGTGATCTCCCCCAGGGGCCAACGCGACTGATTGTGCTTTAATGCTCGCCTCTGGCCCGAGATCATCCTCTCCCCCGATCACCGTTGCCAACAACACCGATTCCACCTCATTCCATTTTTTTAGCAGATTGAGGTGGTATATTTGACGTGCCCCGTTCCTATCGGATCGTATCACTTCATAATCGAGCTCTCCTATCTGCCGTGCGACCTCAAACGGCCCCTGCCACTTTGACATTAATTTTGAGCTCGACGTTGGGAGTAGAACGAGCACTTTCTCTCCCGGTGTGAATTTGCGTAGTTTAGTACCCCTGTTATATGACCGGCTCTGGCGGTCCTGGGCTTGCAACAAATTCTCCCTAGATAGCCGCCCCAATGTGTGGAGTTTTGTTCGCAAGTCCATGACGTACTGAATTTCGTTTTTGGCCAACGAAGGCCCCTCCTCCCAAGTTTCTCGTAGGACGTCCAGCACCCCCCGTGGCTGTCGACCGTAGAGAAGCTCGAAGGGGGAAAACCCCGTGGAGGCTTGCGGGACCTCGCGCACAGCAAATAAGAGGGGTTCTAACCACCGATCCCAATTTTTGGCGTCTTCCTGTACGAATTTACGGATCATGGATTTAAGAGTGCGATTAAATCGTTCGACCAAGCCGTCTGTTTGTGGGTGATAGACGCTGGTTCGAATGGATTTAATGCCCAATAATCCGTACAATTCGCTTAACGTGCGTGACATAAACGCCGTGCCTTGATCAGTGAGGATTTCTTTCGGAATCCCCACCCGGAAGATTAAATGAAACAGTGCGTCCGCAACACTCTTCGCCGAGATGTTGCGGAGAGCCACTGCTTCCGGATATCGTGTTGCGTAGTCCACGATAACTAGCGCAAAACGATGTCCGCGTGCGGATCGCTCTAATGGCCCGATGAGGTCCATCGCAATTCTCTCGAAGGGGACCTGCATTAATGGTAGGGGGCGCAATGGCGCTTTTGGGGCGGCCAGTGGGTTCACCAACTGACATTCAGGACAAGACGCGCACCACCTGCGCACATTGTCATGAATGCCTGGCCAAAAAAAACGGGTCATTAAACGATTCAGCGTGGCCGCCTGTCCCAGGTGGCCCGCCATCGGGTTAGAGTGAGCCGCCTGGAAAAGCATTTCCCGGCGGCTCTTTGGTACTAACAACTGGGTTGTATCTAGCTTTGTCTGAGTGTCTTGGGTCACTCGATACAACCGATCCTTAATTATGGCAAAATAAGGATACGTGACGGGCAATGCGGGTTGGAGGGACTGACCGTCGATAGTGCGGACCTGTTGGAAAGCATGTTTTAGAGTCTCATCTTGGGACTGCTCCAGCGGGAAGTCATCGCGGTCCGAGAGAATCAGTCTCTCAACCCCGCTCGGTTCCCCTGAAGCTGTTCCCAAGGGTCCCGTATCAGTCTCGCCAACCTGCACTCGCACCGCCCCGTTCCTAGCCTTTTTTCCCCAAGCGGCATCCGCGCATAACGACCCCAATAACGCCGAAAAGGCGGGCCAATTCGTCCCCAGAATTAGCGGATGCCGGAGGTGGGGACTAACCGCCACCTCAACATTATGCTTTTTCCCCCTAAACTGTATCGTGACTGGGACAACCGGATATTCCACCACATCCCCGTGCACACACCGCACCTTAACCATGCGGCTTGTATCCAATGCCCCAGGCTGCATCAGGCTTTGATGGATCGAGGTTTGGTTACATCCTGAATCCACCAAGGCCTGATATGTACCCCCCTTGATACTTACAGGAATTTGGTACTCTCCTGCTTGATCGGGGGTGGTCCGCTGGACGTCCGGGATCCGGATCATTGTCCCGATGTCCATCCTCGGACATCGGTCCACAAAATGATCCGGATCACCGCACCGCCAGCAGGCCAGCCCAGGCTTACCCGCCACCCCTGCGGCGGGGAGTGGGTTGGAGGATGAGCGCGGAAAGGGGGCGGAACCAGAGCCATTGTCACCACCAGCCCCCAGTGGCCCCGCCCCCCTGGGCGGGACCCGCGAACTCCCAGACGGTCCAAGGCCCATCCCACCCCGGCCTCTGGGGGGGACGCGAGGAGGGCCTGGAGGGCGGGACCTGGGGAGAGGGACAGGTCGAGAGAGAAAGAGAGAGGGGGGAGAGAGAGAGGGAGAAGTTAGTGGGGGTTCGCCGACCCCCGGGCACGCCACCAGGTGGTCCTCCGCCAGGTGGATGGCCGTCTCCAGCGACGTGGGCCGGTGGCACTGGACCCACTCGGCGGTCTTCCTGGGGAGCCGAGTGATGAACTGCTCCAGCACCACCAGATCGACAACCTGGTCCACGTCGCTGCCGCCGGCCAGCAGCCATCTGCGGCACTCGTCCCGGAGCTGTTGGGCCAATGCGAAGGGTCGACCGGACTCGCCCCACTCCAGGGAGCGGAAACGCTGGCGGTGTTGTTCTGGGGTCCGGCCGACCCGCTGAAGTATGGCCCGCTTCAGGTCGTCGTAGTCCAGGAGGTTCGCGACCGGTAGATGTTGCGCGGCCGCCTGGGCTTCGCCGGATAGAAGGGGGATGAGGCGCACCGGCCACTGTGCCCGGGGCCACCCGCAGGCCTCCGCGGCTTTTTGGAACAGATCCACGAAGGCCTCGGGGTCGTCTTCCGGCCCCATCTTCTGTAGGGGCACGTGCACCGGTGCGCTGGCCAGCCCAGCGGCCTCGGCGCGAACCTCCCGGTCCATCCAGCTCCGGAACCGCTCGCGGTCCTCTTGCTGGCCTTGGACGATCGCCTCGAAGCGGCGCTCCTGCTCGGTCCGAAGGTCCAGCAATGCCTGATGGTGTTCCTGGTGGAGGACCGCGAGGGAGTTGATGATATCCGCAAATGGCGAGGCGGAGGGCGTTGTCATGGCGGCGGCGCTGTCCTGCTTCCTTCCCGGGTTTCGGCACCAGTGTAACAAGTTCGATATAGTAAGGAAGGAAGAGGACACAGGGGTCGGCTGGACTGTTGATGCGTATCTTTTATTTTCTCTTTCTCAATGTCAATAACACACTTCTTCGTGTGTTCTCAGTCAAACTCATAAGCAACAATAACTTCCGGTTCGCGGCACTTCCGGCTTCCGGGTAAACTCAGTCTCTGTGTTCTCGCACCAACAGTCCGACTCTCTCTCTCCTCGGTCTCCGGTTCCGCTGGTGTTTTATCCCGTCTCCGCGCTCATTACTGGAACAAGAGACAGGTGTTATTGATCTGCGTCCAACCCACTCACTTACCGCTCGTCCCGCGGCCCTCTCTCCCGCTGCAGACCTCGCTGAACCACGCCCCCCTTGCCACAGTCGCTTTGGATAAAAGCGTCTGTTAAATGATTAAATGTAAAGCGGCATTCTGTGCGCACAAGTCCTGTGTGTGTCACACAGACAGGAGATCAGTGTTGCCAACGTAGCTTCTTTTCAGGCCCCTTTAACGGCAATTTTTTAAAAAGCGCATAGCGACAAATCTAGCGACTTTTTGGACAACCTTAGTAACTTTCCAAATGTTGTCACTCAGCACTGTCCTGCGAGCGCGAGGTCTTGCTTTCCCGCTGCAGTCACACCTGAGAGGAGCCTCGGCACAAATACACGGCAGCTGACAGACATGAAAGAGCGAGCTACACATGAGCGCACAGTACTGCCACAGGCTGAACAATATATATCTGCTTCCCCTTCGTTTTATATTCAAAGAATTAAGTTTGACCAATTTGATTTCCATTCGTCTTGAGTGTAATGGAATCACTATTATTATTTATTATTTACTATCACAGTGCTTTAGTTCATCCAGTCTGTACTCATTCACTATATCATACCATTCTGTTGTCTGGTAAAAAAAAAAATATAGGAAAGGAGAACAGACTTATTGGACATTCAGCTGTTATATAATGAATTAAAATTACAATATGTATTGTTAGCACGGATTAGGGGAAAAAAAGCACATTAGAGTCATGAATATGCTAATTGACATGACATCATCTAGCAAAATTTAGCACCTTTTTGGGCAGGTTTTAACTACTTTCCTTTGAAAATAGCTGGCAACATTGAGGAGATTCACAGAGTAGAGATTTTTGTTCTTATTTTTGCATTTATCATGCTTGAATGGTTTAATTGCATTTCAATGAATGATAGTGTGATCATATACTGTAGCGTAGCCAAAGGATGAGAAAAAAATTATTCTACTCTGCGTTAAATATTTTGAACACGTTAAAAAGAAAAATTTGTTGCATGCGTTAACGTGCTAATTTTAGCAGCCCTATCGAAAACAAATCAAGATTTCATGTTCATTTATGTGTTTTTCTAGACCGGGTAAACCCAACCTGATCTGCCGGCGATTTGATTTCGGCCTGCAACTCAGTCTGGAAACCTGTCCATTCATTTCTATTGCTTCTGTTACACTTTTGAAGGAACAATCACAGACTGGCTTATCCACCCGGTGCGCTATTCGCGGGTTTAACAAGATGACGGATAGAGAAATGATGGATCTTTGTCCATTGATCACGCCTCTTGTGGTCTGATTGGTTGAAGGACTATCCTATCCTATAAAGCTTGTTGATCATGCCTCTTGTAAAGAAAATACAGAGCAGACTCCCCAGACTAATGTTTAATCTTAAATTGAGCTGGTCTGGTGATAGCCAGACAAGAGTTTATCGGCTACCTGTGTCAGTATTACAAAATAAACCTCTTCTGGGTGAAACAAGACCCCTCGTGAATGTATTAGTGGATCTTTCACATATATGATCTGGTGATATCAACATGAGCCTATGCTTTCCTTCTCTACAAGCTTTGTTTCAGTCAGCAACGAAACTGGCTAGGACCTTAATCTGATTACATGCTTCATTTGAACACGTTTGCTTTTCCGTCACACTCTCACAGCGCTGTGCGGTGAGGGAAAACATGCCCTTGTACTTTCATTCATACTCGATTACCCAAGCAGCCTGATCACTGTCTGCGCTGTGGGAGTAAGTTTGCAGCCGTCCCATGGAGCCAAACTCAGCTGCTGAGCTTCTGGCTCTGAGACGTTTCAGTAAAAGCAATTCAGTTTCCCTGGCTAGTGCCATCATAATTTTTATCAATTAAATATCACTCATTATGTGAAACTGTACAATTGTACAAAGCATTAAATCGTGAATGTCCTTAAAAATTACTCTACACACACTAATAAGTGAACTGTATGGAAAAGAAGAGTTCACTTTGCATTCAAATTGTCACTGGCCTTGTGAATAAACTCAGACCACTTATTTTTTTCTGGACTACATACGGTATTTTTGAAAGTACTAAAGAGAACTGAGTAAAAAAAAACTGAAAGAAGATTAATGAGAGAATGACAACATAAGACATGAAACATAAATTATATACACTAATGTTCAACAGTTTGGGGTCGGTAAGACCTTTACTACTGGATTCCTATTTCAAATAAATACTGCATTTCTATTAATTAAAAAACCTCGAAAATGTATCATGGTTTCCACACGGATATTAAGCAGCAAAAAAGTTTAAAAAATGTTTTCATTAAATCATGCATACAGTATATGGTGCACTCACACAGTAAAACGGTTTTACAGCGCCTTTTCCAATTTTCTTTGTTACAGTCTTAATCCAAAATAGATTAAATTCCTTATTTTCCTCCAAATTCTACGAACAATAGCCCATTACTGACAACGTGAAAGAAGTTTGTTTTAAAACTTTGCAAATTTATTTTTTAAAAAAATCACCTGTACATAAGTATTCACAGCCTTTGCGCAATACTTTGTTGAAGCATTACAGCCTCAAGTCTTTGAGTATGATACTACATGCTTGGCACAGCTATTTTTGGGCAGTTTCTCCCATTCTTCTTTGCAGGACCTCTCAAGCTCCATCATGTTGGATACAGTGCACAGCCATTTTCAGATCTCTGTTGTCCCATAGCCACTCCTTTGTTATCTTAGCTGTGTGCTTAGGCTCATTGTTCTATTGGAAGATAAACCTTCAGTCTGAGGTCCAGAGCACACTGGAGCAGGTTTCCATTAAGGATGTCTCTGTACATTGCTGCATTCATCTTTCCCTCAATCCTGACCAGTTTCTGCAGCTGAAAAACATCCCCACAACATGATACTGCCACCACCATGATGAACAGTGCCTGGTTTCCTCCAGATGACGCTTGCCATTCAGGCCAAACAGTTCAATCTCTGTTTCATCAGACCAGAGAAATTAATTTCTCATGGTCTGAGAGTCCTCCAGGTGCCTTTTGGCAAACTCCAGGTGGGCTGTAATGTGCCTTTTACTGAGGAGTGGCCTCCGTCTGGCCACTCTAACAAACAGGCCTGATTGGTGAAGTGCTGCAGAGATGGCTGTTCTTCTGGAAGGTTCTCCTCTCTCCACAGAGAAACGCTGGAGCTCTGTAAGAGTGATCATCGTGCTCTTGGTCACCTGTCCCCGACTAAGGCCCTTCTCCCTCGATTACTCAGTTTTAGCTCTAGCAAGAGTCCTGGTGGCTCCAAACGTCTTCGGTTTATGGATGATGGAGACCACTGTGATCATTGAGACCTTTAGCGTTGCAGATATTTGTCTGTACCCTTCCTCAGATCTGTGCCTTGATATAATCCTGTCTCAGAGGTCTGCAGACAATTCCTTCAACTTCATGGCTTGGTTTGGGACATACAGTGTTAACCGTGGGACCTTATATAGACAGGTGTGTGCCTTTCCAAATTCATATCTAATCAACTGAAGTTGTAGAAACATCTCAAGGATGATCAGTGGAAACAAACGCACCAGAGCTCAATTCTGAATGTCATGGCAAAGACTGTGAATACAAATGTACATATATTTTTTCCATTTTTTAATACATTTACAAAGATTTCAAAAAAACTTCTTTCACCTTGTCATTATGAGGGATTGTTTGTAGAACTGAGGGAAATAATGAATTTAATACATTTGGAATAAGGCTGTAACAAACTGTGTAAAAACCGAACAAACAAAAAAATCTCTAAATCTTTAATCTCTTAAGTCCTTATTCTCGTTACCTGTCCTGCTTTAGTGTAATGTGAAAAAGCTCTGATGTGGCTCCCCGGTGGAGCAGCACAGTTGTGCTTGAGGGACTCTATTAAGCAGACATTTGTCCCTCCACAGGGGACGTCCATTATTTGGGGGACGTGGGTGTAATGGGCAGCATGAGGCATTGTGCTGCTTGCCTAATGGACGCCCAGTCTTATCAAAGAAAGGCAGGATGAGGCGAACATGGGCCATCGCCACACAAAAGCCACCCCGTCCTCCGTTCATGCATTAACATGGAAATCAGGCGTGGCTGATATGGACTCGTCAGAATCATTTACTTTCTGCGACGCCACCCCCTTCTCCGCGCTTTCTCACTCTCTGCCTCCAGTTCTCCCCCCACGGTCCTTCACATCCTAATTCTGCGCACCAACTTTTTGTGTCACCACCCGCACCCCCCCCAAAGCTGCCAGACATCTCGCTCTTCTAGCCCCCCTTTTACTTTCCCCTTCAAACTTTTTTATATTCGGGTTGGTGGTTCTTTCCTGCTTCGCCGTTGCCCAGGTAACCTCATTCAGACGGAATATAAAGGGACATGAAAAGGGTGGATTGGACAGAGGGCTGGAGAAAATAATGAAGTTTGTCCATATTCAGGCGAAAGCTGAAAGGTCTTCTCGCTCCCATCTCTTCCAGTCCACCAGAAATCTTGAGGTTATTACACTATGTGAAGTAGCTGCGACGAGAGACTCTCGGGTTTCGGTTTGCAACAGGAGAACGGAGCCATTTTAACACTTTGGTCTCCATCCAAGAGTTGCCTGGCGTTGAAGCGACTCCATCGCCGAGGGCTCAACGTGGGTCTCAGGTCTCCATGGTGGTGTCGAATAGATCCGCTGAGCGCTAGAGCTATAAATCATAGCGTTGGATACCGTCCCTGAGGTTTATATGTGGAAAGCTGCGTTTAAATGAGGATTCGGTATTGTGGGCATTGTGACGGGGGTGTTCTGTGTCTGAATGAAGTTGAAATGACCTTTGAACCCCCTGCCCTGACATTGCTGAGTAAGTGGGGGGGATATGGGGAGGCGCTGATAATTAGGGTGAGAAAATGACTGGGTTAAGTGAAGAAAAGATTAAACGATTAAATACCCATTAAGTGTTAATTAGGTCTAACGTGACTCTTATTAAATCTGCGAATGATGTGGCGGCCACAAAATCATCTGGACACTTGAGTCGCACTTACTATTGCATTAGATTAGACAATATAATACAAAACAAGTGTCATAGGCAAACTAATTATGCTTTTTGTAGTTACTTTTAACCAAAGATGAAAGGTGCATGTATTTAAAACGAGAATGGCATATCAATTGGCTTATTATTAAACTTCTTTTCTTGAAAATAAATGCTACTTAGTTTGATAGTTTGTTATCTAATGCAATAATATTCATATTTGTGCCACAGCTAAGTCTTTTTTCAATAACTTTAATATGCACTTATCTAAGCATTATCAACATTTTGCTGGAAAACCTGTTGTTCACAATCTACATGCCCTCTGATGTTGTCTGAATGATCGTTTATACTTTTTTGTGAGTAAAAGGCCCTTTAGTATAATTGTAAAAACGTCCCCCTTCAGATCATGGTATGTCTGTGTTTTTGCGGTGAAATTTGTACTTATTTTTTAAAGTAAACGTAAGAATTACTTTGGTCACACTTTAGATTAGGGTCCAATTCTCACTATTAACTAACTATTAACTATGACTTTCCCTCTCCGTAAACTCTTAATTATTGCTTATTAATAGTTTGTAAGGTAGTTGTTAAGTTTAGGCATTGAGTAGGATTAAGGGACTATGATCATGCAGAATAAGGCATTAATATGTGATTTATAAGTACTAATAAACAGCCAATATCTTAGAAATATGCACCCTAATAAGCAGATCCCAACTCAAATGTTACCATACCATTACTCTTAGTAATAATTCTAGATGAACACTTACTGGACTGAGGCAACTTAGGTTTACTTGATTATAAATTCGTAATTTTATACAAAAATAATGTTAAGATGATTTGATACATCAGGCTTTTGAGGAATGTTTATTTGTTCATCTCTCAATCTTCATTGTATTGCATTGTATATATGTTTTACCCCTTAAAATTAAAAACTACAGTGCTTCATCTTAATAAGAAATACTATTGGGAGATTTATGGTAAAACTTAAACTGATATTTATATGCCTTTTATGCCTGGTACACCGTTATAATGAACTAAATTAACAGACAAATGACAAAATTTCATCTTATTTTTGGTCATATAAATATAAGCAAATACAAGAGAACTGCCATAAAAGCCAGATATATTAAATGTGATACAAAACAAAACAAAAAAACATATATGCAAAACATATATTTTTTCATAGAGTTCGTTTTAAAAGTTCAATAGAACAATATATATATATATATATATATATATATATATATATATATATATATATATATATATATATATATATATTACTATTATTATCATATGTTAGGTTTTACAGGTTAAAGTACAAAAGATGTTTAAAATGGCAGATTGTGTCTCCATATGCTTCCCTCCACCTGCAGCTGAAAAACTCATTTTGTTGTTTCGCACAGATTTTACCTGCGTTTCACTAGTTATCTGTCTATCTTCCTCAGACTGTGACTCCCACTGTAAGAGCCCCAAGGGCAAGATGAAGGTCACCATGAAAAAATACTGCAAAAAAGATTTCGGTAAGTAGCTGTTATTTTGAGACGCCTGCTGTCTTTTAACCTCACGTCACAGACATCTTCCTCTTCTAGGTCTCTCTCTCTATACGTATCCCCCCTCTCTCATAGCGCTGACAGCTTATTCAGAGGCTAAAGGTTTATGTTATAGCATCAAAGCGTGTGAACTCAGCAGGTTTCTCCAGATGGACACGCTCAAACTGCCTCACAGCATCTAGAGGACAAAGGGGACAGCTGGTTCCTGTTCAAAGCAGAGATTTCACAAGTTTAAATACTAATATAGTTAATATAATAAAGGACTTATAGAAGTTCAAGAATGTAGTTGTAGGTTTTAAGTGGCACAACAGATTCTTAAAAATCTGGGCAATGCAGGGTTTTATCGTCTTCTTGAGAATGCTGTAGTCCCACACATGAGAAAGAGATTACAAAGAAGAAAAAAAGAATACAGAAAACTCCACATACACTACATTTCAAATCTTTTTACCTTTATTAAACTAAAGTAGCTCAACTGGTCGAACAAGGGTTAGCTAAGATTAGCTACACTGCAAAATATGCTTTTCTTACTTAGTATTTTTTTCTTGTTTCTAGTCCAAACATCTACAAATTCTTAAAACAAGAAGTATTTACTAGACAAGCAAAGGTAATTGTCTTGTTTTGGGGAAAAATAACTCAAAATTAAGAGAGTTTTTGCTTAAAATAAGCTAAATAATCTGCCAGTGGGGTAAGCGAAATAATATTCAAAACAACATTATTTTACTTACCCCATTGGTAGATTATTTAGCTTATTTTAGACTAGAAACCAGACAAAATACTAAGTAAGAAATTCATTTTTTTGCAGTGTAGTTTTTTAAAAGAAGTCTCGTTTGCTCAGCAAGATGGCATTTATTTAAATAAATAAAAAAACAGTAAAAACTGAAATATGGTGAAATATTACCATTTAAAATGTATTCCTGTGATGCAGGGCTGTATTTTCAGCATCATTACTCCAGTCTTCAGTGTCACATGATCCTTCAGAAATCATTCAGATATGGTTATTTGATGATCAAGAATTGTTATATGGGAAGCTATTTTTGTAAGAAATCATTACCCCCTTTTTTTTTGATTCTTTGATATAGAAATTTAGAAAGAACATAATTTATTTAAAATAGAACTCTTTTGTAATACAATTTATAAATGATTACTGTCAGTTTTGATCGATTTAATGAATTATTTCTGGATAATAGTATTAATTTCCTAAAAAGTATATATATTGACTCCACTTTTGAACTGTTTTATTATAGAACTATTTAAACAGTAACTATATAGTTATACAGGCAAAATGTATACTTTGAATGCAGAAAGTTGTTCTGGATAAAATTGTCTGTTAATTTCATTAATGCACATTAAAAACTATATTTCTTGTACTTTACTTTTTACCAGGGCACACTATGAATATATAAAATATTAAGGCTCTTGCTTGCACATGTGGTAGAGGCCGAATCTGTCTTTGACTGCACACAGGTCCTCTGGCTGTTCGCAGAGATGAGAAAAAGAAAAGATGTTTGATTTCACAGTGTGATATCATAAACTCATTCCTTACTGGCCTCAAGTCTGGAAACACATCTGAGATTTGCGGTGTCCAAGAGTGAGGACTGCACTGCTTCTGCACAAAACACTGCCAAGCTAGAAAGAAAAACTAAAATGAAGAGAGACAGACACATATCTTAAATAGGTGCAGTGCAGACATTTTTTTCTGTCCTTACTGAAACTGGAAAAATTCTAAACAAACTCTAGCTATTTTTACATTCAAAGCGGAGAATTTAACTTTTGTGCATGAATATCACATTATACATGTGCTAATAAAGCAGCGTTTCCATTTCATGTGTTCAAAAGAACAAGCCATCACTTCCTGGGAAATTGAGGCCAAATATCTGAAATATAAATGAATGTTATTGTACTCGGGGAAGCCACTTTGTCTCTTTTATCCTACAGTACATCATACAGTAAATGACTTGTGCCTAAGAGGAAACCCAACAAACACTGTCAGCTTCTCTTGCATTCGGACACCTGGCGTTTGTGAACGCAATCTTGTGAGACGCTTCGGGGAGGTCATTATACTAAATCATTCTGATGACAGACTTTAGCTCAAACGTCTCAGAATGAACAAACCAACATTTGAGATGCTGTGCAATAAAACTGGTCTGCTGGTTAGTCCAGCTATCCAATCACAGCCACTGTTGAGGCAAAGTCATGTGAATAATTTGAACATTTTTCAGTATCAGTTTATGTGAATGCTTTCTTATCAGATAAAAAAAAGTGCCTCAATTGAACGCACAAGTTTTTAATGCACATATTTAGAATTTATGTCTTGTCGTTTCCATCCATTTGATGTCCCAAAATGCACATAAAAACAGATGGATGGAAACTTAGCTATTGTGTCTCAATTTGTATGCCATGTGTCCTAAATAGTATGTGAGAAGTGTGTTGACAATTGTAAGCTAATGGAGCTTTAATTATTTACTTTTTGCATTTACATGCATTACAAGCATTTGACAGACACTTGATCAAAGCAACTTACACTGCATTCATAGTATTCATTTGATCATGTAGTGCTTTCTCTGGGAATCAAACCCATGACCTTGGTGTTGCAGCTATTACCCCTTGTGCAATGAAAAGAGGAGACGCTTCACTTTAAAGGGTTAGTTCACCCAAAAATGTAAATTATGTCATTAATAACTCACGCTAATGTCGTTCCACACCCGCTAACCTCCGTTCATCTTCAGAACACAGTTTAAGATATTTTATATTTAGTCCGAGAGCTTTCTGTCTCTCCATTGAAAACGTATGCACACTTTACTGCCCATGTCCAGAAAGGGAATAAAAACATCATCAAAGTAGTCCATATATGACATTTGTGGATTAGTTCGAATCTTTTGAAGCATCGAAAATACATTTTGGTCCAAAAATAACAAAAACTACGACTTCAGCATTGCCTTCTCTTTTGTGTTTGTTTTCAATGCAGGTTGGACATTAGGGTGAGTCATTAATGACAGTTTTCATTTTTGGGTGAACTTACCCTTTACGTGCAAGAACCTAAAAAGTAATAGTGAAATTAATGTTAATGGACCTTTAGCATATAAACATATATGCTAATGCTTACAACCACATACATAAACAATATGTAACAAGGATGTCTGTATTAAAGGTGCAATATGCAACTTTCCGTCCACTAGAGATCGCCTATTCTAAACAAAGGCGTAGTTTGATGACGCAAAGTTTGAGCGCAGCATCTTGGGACATGTGGTCTTCACCTCACAGCCGGTGGAAAATAGGACTCAGGCAGAAATCATGTTCATGAATATGGTTATTAATGTTACTGTAGTGTAAAGCAGAGCAGGAGCAAGTGTTGTGGAGCTAAAGCCACTGGAGCGATTGTTACACAAATACTCGCCTCGTGAACACCGGGACTTTTATTATGATGGGACGGAACGGGACACAGTCGCCAGGCGCGCGCACTATTTCCGCTTTTCCAGTCATGATTATGAGGTAACGCAGCTCTGCTCATCATATTAGATACATTTAAGTGTGTATAAAATGATGTTATGACGCTACTCTGTGCGTTCGCTCGGCGCTGCTGTGACATGTTCACACTGCTAAAGCGCTTCTGCAAAATAAAACCGAGAGTAACACAGATATGATGCGATTGACAGGCGACTCCCTCAAACGCTATGCTGAGTCCTTGGTTAAAATAGCAATTATACTGCAAAAATACTACATAGAGCACCTTTAAGGGGGAAAAACTGATGACATGATAGCATGCAAATATACTACAGACTCAACAACACTTTCCCATTACCAGTGCATATTTTTTGGGTAGTGCATAGTATCAGCATGTGAATTGTGACATAGCCCCAAAAGGCTTTGTTGCGGTTGAGCCATAGACTGTAAAAAAAATATGGGCATAGTGTCCGTGACGTCACCTATAGGATTCCCATAAGCCGTTCTGAAGCTTAAAGTAGGGGCGAGCTGGGCGTCGCCATCTTGTGAGCGAGTCATTGCGTGTCACTCCCGGATAACAGAAAATGGACAAAAAGGCGGGATGTGCGCGGAGCTGAGGTGACGCAATGACTATAGACGGCAGATAAATGGCTATCCACTTGTAACCACGCCCTTAATTATGCAGAACTTTAAGGCTTTATATAACGTAAACGAATGAGTTATAAAAAAAAATTCACCCCCCTCACAGTTGTCATGAAGATCAAAATTAGCCTTATAAGCCAAAACCACAATTTGTACCAGGCTGTAAACATGTTTTTTTCTGCTTTAAAGTTGAGAATTTTAACATGGGACTCAATGAGATTCTGCTCCCTACTGGAGCCTGTCCCTAGTGGCCAGTTGAAGAATTACAGTTTACATTACTTCCGTATTGGCTTCAAGAGAGATTGCGGGAGGTTGCCGCTTGTGTTGAGCCTTGTTACAATTCCAGATTAATATAGAAGACATATGATTTATGCCTTACATAATGTATACTTCAAATGATAATTTTTAATTTAAACCATAAATTATATGGTAAGCATTAGTTTTGGGGGTAATGCATTACAAATAACAGGTTCCGAATCAGATTATTTTTTATGTAACTAGGTAAAGTAACGCATATTTTTTTACAACAAAATATCTTGAGTTGCTTTTCCAAATAAGAAGAATCAGGAGTAGGAGCAGAGGTGTTGTGTGTCATCATGATGGTTATTGTAGTTCTAGACTAAATCTCACTTTAAAAAAAAATGATTCAGTATTCCTCAAAATGAATAAAAACAGTGAAGCGAAAACTACTGGACGTGTTAATTGCGTTAAAAAAAAGCCTTTACAGTTGCCAAAAAAAAGAAACACTTAAAATAAAACCACTTTTTAAAATTAAAAAACAAACAAGCAAGCCTAGCCCAGGTGAGAAAAGGTAACGCAGAAGTAGCATAATGCATGAAAAGTAACTAAGTAACACAATTAGTTACTTTTTAGAGAGTAATGCAATATTGTAACATTACTTTTAAAAGTAACTTACCCCAGCACTGGTCAGCATTACATTTTACATGTGAAATGTAAAAAACAACTGATCATGTTCTCCAGCATGGTTTGAAAACGATCCAAAGAGTAAAAGCAAAACCATCTGTACAAAGTTTTTCACATGCTCATTGTCACAAATGTGCTTATTTTATCAGTGACCTAAAAGCAAACGTTGCTTTTATGTACAAAACTTAGTTCATTGCCTTAAAACATCCCAGATTGTCAATGTGGTTTCAGAGTTTCGGACCCCAGCGTATATGAAGGCCTCAGTGTGTCTGCAGCATCTAGCACGAACTGAATATGGGACTTTGCGGCTAAAACTGTTGCACAGAGAATTAGGGGTTAAATAAAACACAGAGACACACACGTCCAATTTATCCCAATCACACAGGCCATCTAAAGTGCAATTTCCTCATTAATATAGCACCTTATCTATATTAACATCTCTGTACTTCTCATTACTTTTAAACGGCTCGTTTACAATCCCTCTCTGCTATAAAACTGGTTCCCAAAACATTTTTAGGCATCTCCTGGGGCGAAGTAGATCATATTAATATAGATAATATCCACAGGTTGAAGCAGCAACCACGAAGACTCGCTGAACAATACAATGAAGCAGAGAGAACGAGCTATTAATGGTCATCTGTAGCTGCTATCGTTCAGGCCGTGATATTAAGTTTCATTCGTTTTTCACTCTCAGCCACAAGTGTTTCTTACTCGGAGGTTGCTCTCATAGGGAGGTCATTCATCATGTTGATGTTATATATAGGACAGGTAACATTGGCTAAGCCGAGTGTCCTGACTGCAGTATAAATCTCATTGGGTGGGGGGTGTCCCATTCAACCGACCCCATGTGTGAAAGAGAGACCTGATGATTTTTCTTTTTCAGCTCATAACAGACGATATCAGCTATATTTGCAGGTTTGGCCTACTACAGTTGCCAACTATGATTGCATTTTTTTATCTCTCCCTCAAATCAGATGTTAGACAAAGGTTATTCTAGACAAATTTCGACCTCTGATCATATAACATACAACAGACCAGCGCTCTGCACCCATCAAAGAGGTACAAACTGTCCAGAACTCAGAGGATATTTACACTACTGGTTAGCGCTGCTGCATCCAGCTCTGCGACTCAGTCTTGGCCTTGGTGGAGTTTTAAATCTGTCCAATGCTGGCGGATGAGACAGACAGGGAGGCAAGAAAGAAATACTCCCTGTTGATCCGCTTTTGTTCGGCGTCGCTACGGAGACAGCGGTCCGAAAAGGCTCGCATTCTCCTACTCTCGCATGGGGGGGAGAATGACAATGAATCAAAGAACCGTGTGTGTGTGTGTGTGTGTGTGTGTGGAACTGCTTAGCATTGCCACACACACACGGCGGAGGCAGCAGTCAGTGCCCCGGCATAAGCGGCTGGGCGTAGGGCGTCCCAGCGGGGAGCTCGCAGGAGCTTCAGTGTGGTAATCAGGCGCACTAATTAGATTAGAGGCAGGCTTGTGTACCGCGTGCGAGTCGTGTTCCAGCACACTGGCTGCACACAGAAAACCAGCGGGACACCTGGCAAATCCATGGGACTCTTCCTCTTTTTAAATTCATTTCTCACCCACTCTCAATCAGGAGAAAAATCCCTCACCTTCTAACTCTTTTCTTTCTCTCTTTCACTTCGCATTGTCATTGGAGAGAATACAAGTGGTCTCATCCCATTCAGCCGATCTCATGGAGCTTTGGGGATGGCTTGTCTTGCTGGCCTGTGCCGTGTGGCCTCATGCAAAAGAGGGTTTAACTGGCCAGATTCAACAGGCCCTATAGACATCTTAACATATTCTTATCTTGTGCCTCTTGGCTTGGGGTATGTATAGCCAATTATTCTAATAACATATGGTCAGAATTGTATATATATATATATATATATATATATATATATATATATATATATATATATATATATATATACATAGTCACCGTGAAATCAAAATAGATCATTTAAATTTTTTTAATGGAATAGTGCAGTATTTATTATAATTTATTTATCCATGCACATCATTATTTTTTTTAAATGTATGTGCCGTCATAATCAAAATAACGTCCCCTCACTTTTGCAGTGACATCTCTTCTCTGATGACGTGTTTACTGGCGCGAGGGCAGCCAGTAAACATGTGACCAAAACTCACATGACATCACAGCAATAGTAAACCACGACCATCCAATCAATTCCAGAGTGACAAAATCAAGTCCCGCCCTACATTTAGTCTTGTTTGTGAAGCTGTTTCACTCTAATGTTTGTCACAATAGGGAACAAAAGACTCTTGCTACTTAGTGCTGGGCGGTATGACCAAAAGTTTATATCACAGTATTTTTCTTAATTATATCGGTTTCGCGGTATATGACGTTTTTTTTTTCTTCACATGACTGGGTGTTAACCACATTTTCTATTGATTGAGTGAGAAAATACTGCAGTAGATTGACTAGAATGCCCTATTTTACTGTCATGATGAGTGAATATTGTAGAAAAATTCCACACTTTAGTTAATACAGAGTTTGCAAAATCATGCTGTGGGGAAACCGTGTTTGATTTCAATCCGCAAACAAAGATTTAACACAGAAATAAAAAGATAAAAAGAGCTGAATTCGAAATCACCCTATAACCATTATTTGAGGGGACAGCCATTTGTAGTGGTGTCCAAAACCATAGTGGACGTTATTGAGTGCACTCATTTAGCCGATGTACACACAACGGCTGTCCGACTTCACGCACACACACGCACCGACTTCACAGCTTGCGATCTCAGCTGTGCCCTCACAACAGTGAAAAGGGACCCCGTCCTCTATAAACAGTTGCGCTGCACCGAGTTCGAGCGTTGTTTAAATGACATATACCGGACTAGCAATTTCGTCAAAATTCATATCATAACAAAAATAAATACCGGTATTCTGTATGAACCGGTATATTGCGCAGTGCTATCGCTACTTCTGTTTAATGCCGACTTTAACCAGTTTTTGTCTTGAGCAGTAGCCTATTGTCCTGAGGTGTTTATAAATACAAACATTCCATGTAGTCAATCAGTTAATACGAGCTCATAAAGGCAACATGCATGGGATGTCAAACCACAGGTGAAAACATTTCATGTCACCGACCCTTTGTTCCGAGAAATTAAATGTTTTGAATAAGAACATTTCATTGCTCAAATTAATCTCTATATTTGTCGCTCTTTTGGAGTTCACAGGACTTGGAAACATTTCATTTTTTTTCGTCTATGTTTATACATTTAATTTATATCAACGTTGTCAACCTAAAATATGTTAGGAGAAACTATAAAATAGATAGATAGCATTTAAATGATCTATCATTTAGATCATTTGGTTATGAGGAGGATTTTGGAAGATTGTGATCGAGCTGATATTGAAAAATTAGTGGATGTAAATTAAATTTAACATTTAGTCCTATAAGCTCTGAAAGTGCAACGTTTGAGCAATAAAAAAATCATAATTTTTCATTTCTCATTGTTTTTATATAAAAGTAACTGGTATCTTGGTAAATCTAAGCACTCTGAGACACTGAAACTCTAGGAGACACGCATCTTTAGTTTAATGGTGTCTTTCTTTTTCTCCTTTTAATTCCATTGCTGACTCAGAGAATATGTCTACTAAAGAGATCTCCTTTCTTTTTCCTATTTGCTCATCCTATTTCCTATTTCTCTGCATCATGGTCAGAAACAAAGTTAATCTACTAACACACAAAAACAAAATCTTTTATTTGCTGAAGAAAATAGTCTTTCTTAATACCTGGACGAATCTGGAAAGCGTTTACCACCCGCATGGCGTATCTGAGGCTCAGTATTGGACAGGAAATGTGCCAGTTTGGCAAGGTGCGATGAAACCAGTGCCAGTGATCACAGCATTAAAGCATCGTGCAGAGAGAGGAAAAGATTTGATATATTATAGTGACACGCTCTCAATATAAGCTCCCTTTATGCAGCATGTGTAAAATAAACAGTGATGACATCTCTTTTAATATATTTTCAGCACAAAGCATTTAGGTCGGTTCTCTTCGTGTTTGTTTGAAAACTACAGAATATATGCAATGCGATATACACACTGCTATTTGGTTGCTAGCTTATTCTGTGTAGTTGCCCGGAGGTGGCTACAGTATGTGGTTGCTTAGGTGTTCTGTGTGGTTTCGAGGATGTTATGTAGTTGCTTTGCTAAAGTGTATTAAGTTGTTGCTATGATGTTGCTAAGGTGTTCTGTGTGGAGGCCAGGATGATGCTAAGTTTCTGACATATTCTGTGTGATTTTAGTTGGTTACTTTGTGGATGTTAACGTATTCTGTGTTGTGTTGCCAGGATGTGGTTGCTAAGGTGTTCTATACAGTACATTTCAAGTAACTTGAGTTATGTAATCCGATTACTTTTTTTAAATAACACATTACAACTAATGCAAGTTAAAGGGTTAGTTCACGCAAAAATGAAATTGATTTTATTAACTCCTCACCCTAATGTCATTCCACACCCGTAAGACCTCCGTTCATCTTCAGAACACAGTTTAGGATATATTTTATTTAGTCCCTATTTTTAGTTCCTCATCTATGCACACTATACTGTCCATGTCCAGGAATAAAGGGAATAAAAACATAATCAAAGTAGTCCATAAGGGACATCCGTTAGTTCATTAGAATCTCTTGAAGCATCGAAAATACATTTAGGTCCAAGAATAGCAAAAACTACGACTTTATTCAGCATTGTGTTCTCTTCCAGTTTGGTTTTCAATCCTCAAATAAATATTCAAACGGTTATGAATCAGCATATTGATTCATGTTTCGGATCGCCAATGTCATGTGATTTCAGCAGTTTGACACACCGAATCAGCTTTGTAAAACTTTCATTTTTTAAAGTTTATTCAACTCTTTAACATGAAAAAAGTTGAGAAAACTCAAAAATGGTCTGCAGTAGGGTGCCTTAAACTTTTTTTTTTTCGCCAATTGTTTTTTTTTTTAACAGTGTAGGCATTTGCTTTATTTTCCCGTGTCCTATTCTTCAGTGATCCAGAATTGCAGAACAGCTGAAATGTTTGTTTTAACTGCGCCCTCTACTGTACAGGTGTGACATTGCAGTTCCTTTAGCATGAGTCTTATTCATTTCACTTTGGGTGTGAAAGTGCTTACATTTGCCAAAAATATTACTTTTTTAATTAAAAAACAAAAAAGCAAACCCCCCAACATAAAAGAACAATGCATTATTTTCTATAAAAAGTAAATAAGCAATGCAATCAGTTACTTTTGTACTTTTACTTTAAACTTACTTTTGTTAAAAAGGGAGTAATGCAATACTGTAATGCATATTTTTAAAAGTCACTTTCCCCAACACTGCTTCTAGGTGATCACAAGGACAATGCTATGTGGTTGCTAACATATTCTCAGTGGTTTTGAGGTTGCCAGGGTGTTCTGTATAGTTTCTAAGTGGATACTTTTGGGATCAAGCACAAAGATTTAATGAAGTGTATGCCATATAGGCCTGGTTTCACAGACGGGGCTTAGATTAAGCCAGGATTAGGCCATTAAAGTAACATTCATAAACATGCCTTAGAAAAAAAAAACAATACTGGTGTGCATCTTGAGACAAAATAATGACAGAAACTTAATTTTAGATATTCCAGTGCAAGCTGCTTTCAGTTCAAACATGCATTTCAGTCCGGGACTATTTTAAGGCTTTCCTGTGAAAACAGGGAACGGAGTTCTCGCTTTTAAAATGGAACTTTTTTGCCCATTTTATCAGACAACCCCAAAATTCGCACTTCTAACACAAACGAGCCACAATTTAGCAAACACCACTGAGTCAAAGCATTTGTTTTCAGCCTTTTTAAATAAGCTCAACAACACATTTTGAGTCAGGTCTCGGCTCGCTGCCGTCTCCCGCTGTGAAGAAGCGAGAGCAGGTCAAGAGCGGGACCCGGAGCAGGATTCTCACGCTGCTCTTGGACCGGGCACCGCCGGCCAGGCTCAGATAGCTCATGAGGTCGAAACACATCCGCAATTCTTCTGGCACCTTCTCTGTGGCTGGGATGATAAACAGTGGCCCCCCTCCGCTCTCAGCCGCACTACCCTCCGCACACCCTTCTTTTCTTTTTATCTCTTGTTATTTGGATGGCGAAGCGGGCTCCGGCCCAGAGAAACACAGGCGATGAATGGAGGGGCTGTGGGAGTGCGTTCTCTCAAATTGGGTGCAATTTGCTCGCAGCCTCCCCCCCTGCTGCTCAATTGGGACATTCCATTCAGCGATGGGGGCGATCCTTGCCTCCCTCTCTAAAGAGAGTGTTCACATTCAAGAGTGCAAAGAAAGAGCGCTAGGAAAGAAAGAGCACTTCCTGTGTCATTTTCGCACAATGCTGTAATGGCATATTTCTTAAACATGATGTGCCACTGGTTCACGGGTTACTGGCCGCAGGGTGTGTGTGAGTGTTTCAGGGCAGCACAGCGATGCCTCCTCGCTACACATCGGGTCCATGCTAAATGCGTAATCGAGGTCTTTCCCCCCCTGGGCGTCCTCCCCGTGTGAAACCACTTCACGTCAAGTACAGATTAGCTCGCAATCTGCGAGTCTGATGATGGTTAAAATGCATGACCCGAGGGGATTTCTGCCGACTGGGTTTGTTAGCGGTTGCCACATGGGCTGGATGTTAACATCTGACGTAGAACTTTTGCGGTTTGCTCCATTGTTACCAAATGTCCAAAAGACTCAGAACACATAAAAAAAATTGTTGTTTTGTATAAATAAACATTAAAATATTTTTCTAGTAAAAGTTTAAATGCATAATTATTGGTTTTTAGTTAAACTAATATTATTCTGATATAATTTTCAATTGATTTAAAAAAAAAGATTTTTAACAATTAATAAGAACAATTGTTCAAGATCAAGTTTATACTTTTATTTTATTTTTGTACATTTTTCAATGTACAATGTAAATTTTTCTAGGCTTTTTAGGTTGTGTTTGTTGGGCACAGTATAACATGTCTTAATACTTCTTTTTTAAACGCTGTATTTTTCTTGACCTTTATTCCACATCGCTGTCTCCACTGTCCTTTGAACGGCTCGTCTGCTTCCTGCTTCTATGAAGCCCATCCCTCTGATATCCATCCCAATGGTCTTAGATTGGTTAGATGGCCAAGTGTAGTTTCCTGTATTTTTATTGGCTGAAGTGCCAAGCACAGGTTGCCGGAAACATCACGCCCCTTCCCATCACGGGCAGAAGTCACATCTGCGGTGACTAGCAAGGTTTTATGATGGCACCAACCCAGGAAGAAGCTTGTTGTAGTCCAAACCGGCCATTTTTGTAGGCAATAAACCGCAATGGTAGGCAAATGAACACAACTTTATGAATGCATCTGATTGATAAACCGTGCACACTTATTTCAATGTTGTGGTTATTTCAGCTAACAGTTTGTATATGTGCTTCGTACATTCGGACACAGAAAAATGTGTCATTAAACTTTTGACACTTGCGCTATGTTCTCACGCCGTCCATACAATAAATGCATATCCTTGAGTGACTGTGACTTTCTAATCTAATTAAGGCCATTTCAAAGGTGGCCTAAATTACCATTTAAAATCATTCAAACTATAGAACTGTATTTTCATATTTACAAGTAAAGCTTCATATAGGCTACTTTCTATTATGTAATTCGCAGGATCTCTGAGAGAGGACTCAAAGTGTTAACGGGTCTATTGACAAAAGGAGAGGAGGTGATAACAGTCCAAACGATAGGCAGGGACAAGGCACAATGACAGGCAAGCTGAGGGAATGGCTTTTGAGACCAGCCCAGGGTGTGAACAGGCTGGTGAGCTGTGGTGGGGAAGTGAAGCACCGGGCCTTTGGAGTCAGACAGGAACACACAACACACGTGGATACAGGAGATACAGGAGACCCAACACTAACAAGACAAGGCAGAGAGAAGAAACAAATGCTTTCCAGTAACTAAAGAAACTACTACTACTAGCAAACAAACTATAAGAGCACAATGAATAACAGACTGGCAAAACATGAGGGAGAGAGCACACATAAAGGGAGCAGAGAACATGAGAAACAGGTGAACACACTCAGACAAACGAGGAGCGGAGAAAGAGTTTCAACCTTAAGGGAAACCTTAATAAACACATGCAAATTCACACAAACACACTCAGACAAACGAGGAGCAGAGAACATAGGGGCTGCTTTCCAATTCACACACTATGATATTGGTGCACTATTTTTTGCCGCAGCATTAATTGGGGGAATTGGTGATCCTCTGCCCATCTTGACTTATGAGAGACACTGCCACTCTGAGAGGCTCTTTTTATACCCAATCAGAGTTGCCAGTTTATCAAATAAGTTGCAAATTTGTCCTCCAGCGGTTCCTTATATGTACATTTAAATTTTCCGGCCTCTTATTGCTACCCATCCTAACTTACTTTGAATGTGTAGCACTCATGAAATCCAAAATGATCCAATATTTGACATGACATTTGAAAATGTCTGAGTTTCAACATCTGACATGTTTTCTATATTCTATTGTAAATAAAATACAAGTTAAAGATTTGTAAATTATTGCATTCTTTTTTAATTCACAATTTGCACACTGTCCCAACTTTTTGGGAATCGGGTTTGTACATCAGCTGTGCATGTTATTGCGGAGCAATGTGGGATTGAATGAGTGCAATTGATAACTTTCTCTACGGTTTTGGACACCACTACAAATGGTTGTCCCTTCAAATAATGCCCTATTTGAAGGTATAGGGGGTGATTTCAAAATCAGTCAATGACTAAACAAGAGAGTGTGGTAATTGGAAACAAGGCAAGAACAGGGGGGAGCAAATGGCCAGCACAAACCAGGACAGAGCCATGTGTTCAAACACAACACAAACAAAGACAAGACTGACAGAACTCTCAGAGAAGAACCCTGACTGTAATAATTAGTTTGGTTATTACAGTTTTCAGAGATATGTGGAGTAATATACTTAGTTGCCTTGTATACTCATTCAACAAGAATTGTCTGATAATCTCAGAATCTCCTTTTTTTCCCTCCATTGTGCATCTGCTGTTGTCTTCAGTGAAATGTCTTCAAATTTCAGTGTGATGTGTTGAAATGACAGATCCACTATTGTATGTGTGTGTTAGCTGTGGTAGCCTAAGTTTTATCTACCCCAGAATTCTATTTTTGGGTGATAAAGTTTAACACCATTTATATTTACTGTACTGTGTACTATACATGTACTATTAACTGTTTTTGGCCCGCCTGTTGTGATATTCTGGCCAATGTGACCCCCGAGCCCAAACAAGTTCCCCACCCCTGTCTTCAAGTCACATAAAAGCTAAAAGTTTCACACAAAAGATAATGACGAGAACGGAATGGGCAGGTCTCCATCTTTTCCGTTTTATCAGTATCAGGAGATGGAAGGAAAGAGTTTCTATGACAACTTCCATTGTGGTCAAACATCACTTTAATATACTGTGGTTTTACCAAATGACACTACGGTAACTGTCACTGTAGTTCCCAACAGGTTTTACTTCAGGACAACAAACAATGACTAAAATCTAGTCCCAAAACTACTTATCTTAGAATATATATATATATATATACTAAATAAATAAATGATATTATATATATATATAATTTATTTAATTATTACATAATTAAATATATTTAAATTTAAATATATATCTACATATAATCCATTATGAATTTTGTGTGTGTGTCCAGATAGATAGATAGATTAGACAGACAGACAGACAGACAGACAGACAGGCAGGCAGGCAGGCAGGCAGGCAGGCAAGCAGACAGACAGACAGACAGACAGACAGACAGACAGACAGATAGATAGATAGATAGATAGATAGATAGATAGATAGATAGATAGATAGATAGATAGATAGATAGATTTTTCTCTGCTGTTCACTAAACAATTATTATAACACACACATTTTAGGGTCTGAATTAAAAGTGTCCTCATGTTGCTGTTTCCTGATTTTTTCATCTGTGTGTTTCTCTCTGCAGCGGTCCAGATTCACGTACTAAAAGGAGAAAAGGCTGGCGAATGGTGGAAATTCACCATCAACATCATATCCGTCTATAAGCAGGGCGGACACCGCATTCGCAGAGGAGACCAGCTCCTGTGGGTCCGCGCTAAAGACGTGGCCTGCAAGTGCCACAAAATTAAACCCGGAAGGAAGTACCTGCTCATGGGCTCGGACGACGACGACTCCCGCGGTCAGAGCGGCGTGGTGGCGGACAAGGGCAGCCTGCTCATCCCGTGGAAGGACCTGTGGGCCCGCCGGCTTCGGAAATTCCAGCAGCGTGACAAGAGGGGCAAGTGCTAGAGGGGAAAAACAGAGAGAACGAAGAACAGGAGAAAAGGAAAGACAAAATAATGAACCGAGCAGGTCGATTGATCAGAACTGTGGTGAAGGACAACCACTTGTGCAGTTTTGCCTTCCGTCGTTTAGCATTTTTTGTTTGTTTTTTTGTTCCCATCAAGATTTTATTTTTTCATATCTTCAATTTTGCAGAATTTGCACCTACTATTAAGTATACATATATGTAAAGTCGTTTATGTGTGATCTGGTGTCTCGATGATTTCTGACTTTTTCCACAAATCTAGAAAGAAACAAGCTACTGAGTCAATCTACAGGAACGTTTCACTTCAGAAGAAGGGTGTTGGCGGTCGACATTTCAAAAGTACAAAAGTCTGAGGGCACATTCAATATCTGGATTTAAAACCTGCAATTAGACATAGTTGCAGAAATGTAAAACACAGAAGAATTTAAATGGCAATTTTTTATCTTCAAATATATTATTAAAAATCATTTGACCTGTGGTGCACATTTGATGTAGCGGTCCCATATCCCATAAAATAAGTGCAAAAAATGTTAGTCCTCAGACTTTTGTGCCCCATTGTACATTATTTAGTGTTTTTACGAGAAGGCAGCATGCGTGATTATGTTAAAACCATTTAAAAAAAAACTGTTAAGCAACACATGCCAAAATTAGATATAACATCCTTGACCTTCCCCTCAGATAGAAAATCTGTTGACAATACCTCACTGTTGCTGTTCAGAAGAATTGTGATTGGTTCAAATTTTGCATGACATCATCATGATTATTTGGTGCCAAAAGCTATGCTGATCATTTTGGCCTTTGATACTTTGCTAACTGTGG
The DNA here is from genome assembly GCF_024679245.1 of Pseudorasbora parva. NCBI lineage: Eukaryota > Metazoa > Chordata > Actinopteri > Cypriniformes > Gobionidae > Pseudorasbora > Pseudorasbora parva. Next base: position 20,193,372 of record NC_090173.1, read on the forward strand.
TGATCTTAAAAGCGTGAAGTCTACCTTAGATCTAGTTGTAGTGAGTTTAGTTGTAAAAATAGATTTATTATTTTTTAACCACTTTTTGATTTGAGGAAAAAAAGCATATTTTTCATTATGAACAAGTTCCCTCTTCACTATAGGTCACAACTGTAAGCTGAATCCTATTATATTATTTCCCAGATATTGATCATGTAATCACAAAATTCCCATTAAGAGAGAGCAGAGAAGCTTAATGTCCTTCAGCGTGTCAAGACGACTAGAGTTTTTAATGTTCTAGATACTAAATTTGAGTCCCACTTGCTAAGGGTTAGTGATACAGTGATCGAGGATATAACGAAACAATGAAGTCAAGCCTGATCGGTCTTCATGGCTATGTTGACCAGTGAATGCAAACGCAAGGTTACATCCTACCAAAATAAATCTGATAAAATGGCTCTTATTATTTAGGGAAACAAACAACTTTCTGTCTTATCACTTCTGTGGTACCTTTCTTTGCTCTGGTACTTTACTAAGGTGATATGCTCTACTGTTTTTGTATAGTTGTATAGTTTTTTGTACAATATTTAGTAGATTATATTCACATGCAATTAACCATTTTTTATGCCATGAATATTCTGAAAAGGAATTTTAGATTTTCTTTGTTTACATGATTTGATAGTTTAGAGAGAGGGTTGTACTATGTCTATGTGACATGAACACACACACACACACACACACACACACACACACACACACACACACACACACACACACACACACACACACACACACACACACACACACACACACACACACACACACACACACACTCTTTATCATTCAGTCAGTGTCCAGGCTGAATCCCTGACAACGAATATGAACTGAAAGTCAGCAACTATGGTTTATTAAAACTCACAGATGGTGTGGTTCGTTGGAGACTCTCTGACCTCACTAGTAGACTTTGACCAGTTTTCCAGACATTTTGGAAAATGACTCAGAACAGAAAAATTTTTTTTTTTTTTTTTTTTTTGATGAAGACATTTACAATGTTCATGGTCCTCCTGTATATGATGTTTTACTGTGTACTTTGCAAAAGCTGTGTATTGTCCCGTAATGCATACTAATATATTATGATTCTCATAAATGAACATATTTAATGATACATGAACTCACATGGTGGTGTGTTTATTTTTGGCCAAATATGATTTTATGCATTTCATTTTTGAGTACAGACACAATGAGAAAAAAAGTCTACAAATAGCAGCAAAATAAATTCTGAGCTGCAGTTATTTTATTGTATATATTTATAAATGTGTCTGCAACTTATACACCCCAATATTGTTCATATGAATGGGCCTTGTTAATAACTATAATTATATAAGAATTATTTTACTATAACCATAGTTATTGATATTATATTGAAATAATTATATCATTTATTATTTAACATAATATAATTATATATACACATATATAAACAATACAAAATAAAATATTTATATTATTAAATACTTATATTATTTAACTTATAATATTATTTAGTGTGTGTATAAAAAAATACTCCTTTATTTTATTAGTAATAATAGAGAATCATTACATATACACGTGTATACACACGTAATACAGTATAATATTATATAATATGTAATATTTCATTTTTATTTACTAATAATAGAAAATCGTAAAACTTTAAAATGTCGCAGTTATTTTGTTCCATCATGGCCAGAAAGAGACTACACAGAGGAGCACTCTGGGCTAATTTAACAGTACCAACTAAATAACAATAAAAATGATCATTTTAACAACGCCAAAAGCCAGAATAGTAAGCCAAGTTAAACACAACCAAATACGTCAAGTGCTGTAACGATGGAGGGCCCGTTAAATGCAAAGCAAAGAGTTAGTGTGAACAATAAATGTCAAATGGAAGTAAAATACAGTTCTGTTTTTGCGACAAAAACCCAGCAGCAGACGCGATAAGCTGCATCATCATTTACTTTGGCTCTCTGGACCTCAATAAAGAGCAGCACCCATCAGAAGGGCTTCGGCATGTAAATGTCAGGGCCCGTGTATTTCAGCTTCTAATATCAAACAGGTAAAACAGACCACTGGTAACAGGTTGGGCACTTGGTGGTTCTTCTTATTTAAATAAAAACCAAGACAAGAATATTCTCCAATATCAGGTTAGCAAAAGTACAAAGCCATCTTTCTTAACAAGGAAGTAAAGTGGTGGATGTATGTGAATACACTGATAAAGTTACATCAGTCAGTGTTAGGACAACAGATAGCGACAGAGCATCATTTTAAACATATGACTAAATGGAAAGTGTACATTTCCAATAATTTAGGGTGATATTCTAATGGAAGAACCGGCTAAATGCAAACTCCCCAGCCTGCTCTCAAAACATTTATCTTAGACACACTCCCACCATTGTGTCTCTGTTAACAGCCATCAGGCACCTCCTAAAACAACGGCTTCCGGAAAGTCTGCAAGTGTGTGTAGGGCTGAAAAAAGGTCAAATTCAGGTCACCCCAAGACACATGATGGCTACATCAGCCCAAGCACCAAAGAGCGCATCCCGTCCTCAGAGCATCAGATGGGCCGTGTGCTGCTGGGATGGGACGGACGGGTTAACGCTGTTTGTCTGGAGCTTCTGAAGGAAAATGACTCCTTAAGAACCCTCATTAAACTTCTTGAGGCTAGTCAACATTGCCCATTTACTGTAGATCGCTTTCATTTGTGGAATGAAGGAGAAATGTTTAATTTGGTATAATGTATTATGAAGAATCTTTCCCTTTCTCTCTCAAATAAAGCCATCATGACGACACAAAATGGCAGAATTTCAAAATACTTTAGCAGAAGTACAGACAACCTGATGAGTTCAAACAGAAGTAACATAAGAATATGCAGAATCTCGTTGAGCCTCATGTTAAAATGGCCAAATTTACAGCAGAAAAAAAAGTACCATATATCCGTGCTCATAGCCGTGTTTTATCAAAAATAAAACCAAGCTAGAAAGAATGAGGGATTACGTCACAAGGTTTTCACCCCACATTGCGTTACGGAAAGGTGCTGCAATATTAGAGGATACGCGTCCATGGTTACTTCGGCAGCAAGACCGAAAGAGCAGTTTGAGATTTGTTTGCATTTTTGCGATATGGCGCAGATTCTTGGCGGGGTTTTTAATAGCTGTGTTCCAGGCAGGTTTTTGACCTGTACCTATGACCCATAAGTTACAACTTCAAACCACGACTCACGACTTTGTAGCGTTTCAGGCAAAGTCCCGCCAAACTGCTAGCCTGACAAGCCAGACTCACATCAAGATGTTTGGTCTGGAAACTCACCATAGACAGGGCTCAATCCGAGGGGCGGGATAAACGGTTGTCTTTCAAACTCCCTCTGCACACGATAGGATAGCGCTAAAACCAACCAGAGCAACGAAGGTGAAGCAGAGCTCGCTGACTGATTAAACATTCGCCGTATCCGGTCGGCAAAACTCCGAACACATCTTCCCTTTTTAAGAATGACTTCAGTGCCGTTCTTTGTTCTTTTCTCAGAGAAAAGCTTAACTCCAAGTCTTCCAGAGTCGCGGTCAGAGCTGATTCGAAATACCACTGTATGCCAGCTTCTGTGTTTACTAGAAGCACGCAAACGCAATTCGGCCGTCATCATTATGGCCCTGCCCGCCGACTCTATACACGATGTGATTGGCCCGGCAAGAGTTAGGCGAATACAGCTCAGAAGGGTATTGAGAGTTGCTAGACGACACTCGCGGGCAGATTAAATTGGCTGCTGCTAGGGTGCGTCTAGATTTCTAGGCTACCAAACTGCATTAGTGCGAGGAATTGATGAAGCTAGCAAGGGCGGACTCGGACTGTACGGGGCTTAATGCTCATTTACAATAATTTCTATCGCCAAAGGTGCAGTTTATTTGAGGGAACCGGAGGAGGAAAAAAAATAGCGCATAAGGCAAGAGAAGCTGTCATACCTTTAATTTTACATTATATTACGCTATTTTACGAGTACATCAATGTAGTATGAGTTCACGTGTGGGAAGTCACAGGGTTGACTGCAGTTCCAGTGCACTTTCATGGGTAGAAGATTGGAAAAACACGGGTTACGGGTTGCCTGGAACGCGGCATTAGTCTCTCCCGATAGAGCACATTTCCTTTCGCTTCACTCTTTTTAATATCTCCCCAAGAAACTGCGTCATATCGCAAATATTCAAACAACTCTCAAGCTGCTCTCTCAGTCTCAGTCAAAGTAACTATAGCAACGGATGCGTATCCTCCTAATATAGCGCCGCCAACCTGAAATGCAACACGGAATGAACATTCTCACCTTCTCATTCTCTATTGACAGATCAGAATCAATAAGGCCAAAGATTTCCTGTTTGATATACCTCAAATTAATTATATCTGTTTAACCACTATCTACATAAGAGACAAATTCCCAAAGGACTGTTTGAGATGAAGCGGTTTTCGGTGGGGACGCACGCACACACAACTGCCTGGAGCTCGAACAGAGTCTGAACAATTTGTAAAATAGGTGCTGATGTTTTCTAGACTGGGTAAACCTGGAAAGTCTGGAAACCTGTCCATTCATTTCTACTGCTTCTGTTACACATTTACAGCAACCAATCACATACTGGCTTATCCACCTGGTGCGCTACTGGCGGGTTTAACACGATGACGGATAGAGAAGTGATGGGTCGTTGCCTGTTGATCACACCTCTTGTGGTCTGATTGGTTGAAGGACTATCCAATTGCATACAGAGTCATTTGAATAAAGCTTGTTGATCACGCCTCTTGTGCAGTAGAAAATACAGAGCAGACTCCCCAGACTAATGTTTAATCTTAAATTGAGCTGGTCTGGTGATAGCCAGACAAGTGTTTATATACAAGTCACATATTTAAGGTCCAAATAACTACATACGGCTAAAAAAAAAAAAACTGTTAAAACTACATTTCGGGACACAACAGTAGTATTTTTTAAACTTTTGGTGGATTTGCTCGACCGTCACAATCGCTTTAAGCAGAGTGATAAAAACGGTGAAATGGTTACAGTGCTGTTATCACTAGAATAATGTTTCTAGCACGGCTGGAAAAGGCTCTCAGCCAATCAGATTCGAGAACCAGAAAGAACTGTTGTATAAATTAAAATAACTACTCGCTCTTAATTATTTATTTTTATGATACAAAAACAATGTATATGCAAATGTAGGCAGTCCAGGAATTAAGTTTACCTAGCTGGGACGTTCACTCCAGCACATACTCATGCAAGGCAGCAGGCCATCAACCCTCATTAAACCTCATACAAATGTTGCATGCAGTCGGGTTCCTGTTTAAAAACCAAACCAAACAGTCGCAATGCTTTTCTGGTGTCTTGTCTCGTGAGCATCAGGGTTCAGCGTTTTCTTGTTGCCGGTTTGGAAACAAAGCAAATACACATTGAGCATGTGCACTTCCCAGTTCTCCTTCTCCCACCCCTCTAATTCTCCCCGTCTCTCGCTCTCTCTTCTCTCACGTCGTTTTCACAGAATGGCCCAAAGCCCTTGAGAATTGCTCCATGAGAAACAAATGCCCAGGCGCCTTAATGGAGTCCAAATCAGAGCAGGATTCAAAGAGGTGCTCAATATCAAGAGCTTCACCCAGCCACACACACACATACACATACACACAAAATAGGGGCCCAAGTGTTTGACACCTACGCCCTTGGCATTTCTCTCTGTCCTTTTCCCTTATTCCTTTCACTCATTCTCTCCATTTCCCCCCTCTCTTTCAGTACTAATTTCTGGCTTACGAGACACGGGCACAAAGCCGCCTCTTATGTGCATAAGAGTGGCTGGGATTCCTCACCGTGCGCAGGAATGTGAGGTTGGGTTCCTTTTATCTCATTAACATTTCCATACAGGATTAAGCCACTTGGCCCTCAGGACCTGCATGTTTTATATATATATGTATATATGTATGTATATATATATAGCATATATATATAGCAGACATTCTCTGGGATAGCAATGCTCTCGCCGGCTGCCAGTAAACAACGAAAAAGACAATTCACTAATGCTCAAGCACTCTTAATTTTCATTCACACGCTTTCAAGAAAGGGCAAAGGCAGGTGTGAGCTTGATGCTCTTGTTTCGCCAGTGGGACGACAACTAAGATGTGCTCTTCACATTCCAGAGCGTAATATACAATCTTAAGTGATAAGCTTAAGCGCAAAAAATACATTAAAACATTTTATATAATATAAGTTGCAATATATATAGCAATAATATAATAATACAATCTTTTTGGCATTTTCACCTGATCAAAAGCATGAGTTGGATGCAACACATATGCAAATAATAATTTAAAAAATGATTGTTGGTTTAACCTAAAAAAGTAGGTTAATTGGTTGCCTTAAAATATTGTGATAAATCAAGGTAATATTTTTTTTACATGTATACTTTCAATCAGATCCTTTTTAGTTACTTTTCCTGAAAATAATTCTATATAATTGCAATTTTCCACCAGAATGTGAAACTGATCTGACCTGATATGGAATTATTACAGTAAAAAGTCACAATTATAAGACGTCACAGTTATGACAAATAATGTGCTAATACTGATATACTGTATGATTATAAAATTACTAGAAATAAAGTTGCAACCGCAGTTACAATTACTTTTTTTACTATGCACTACAAAAAAACGTGCTGCTTCCATGAAAAAATTCCCAATATGTTACATTTCTAAAATATTTTTAAAAAGTAGATTAAAATATCCAAAAACCACTAGTAAAATACTATATATTTTGTTCATTTGAGTAGTTACATTATCTCAAATGTTTCCAAGAATATCTTAATCCAGAGAAATAAGTGTGAACGTGCATCGCTTATCAATAATATCATACCTGCATTACCCTCAGTTTCCAGTTTTATTTGAAACCATGGAAACACCAAAGACGCTAAACATAATATGTTAATAATAATATAATTATGTTTTATTAGACAGGTGAGAAAAAGTTTAGATACACTGCAAAAAAATGCTTTTCTTACTTACTATTTTAGTCTTGTTTCTAGTCCAAGCATCTGAAAATCCTTAAAACAAGAAGCATTTACTAGACAAGCAAAAGTAATTGTCTTGTTTTGGGGGGGAAATAACTCAAAATGAAGAGAGTTTTTGCTTGAAATAAACTAAATATTCTGCTAATGGGGCAAATAAAAATAATCTCAATTCAAACAGACAACAAGATTTTTTTTTTCTTACCCCATTGGCAGATTATTTTGCTTATTTTAAACAAAAACTCTCTTCATTTTGAGTTATTTTTTCACAAAACAAGACAATAATTTGTACTTGTCTAGTAAATGTTTCTTAATGTAATAATTTTTTTGATATTTTGACTAGAAACAAGACAAAAATACTAAGTAAGAAAAGCATTTTTTGCAGTGAACATTCATCAACTGACAACTAATCATTGTTTCATAGTTTAACAGTATTATTGTTTAAATCTCGTTTTCATTATTTACCGTGAGTACCATGTTTTACCATGCCCAATATTGTTCTCAGCAATATTTTGCTGCAGTGTGCAACAAGTGTCTCATAGTAGCCGCAAAGTGAACACGCAGAGAAACATTACAACATATCTTTCCACACACTCAAATAATGTATGTTATGATAAAACGGCGCTGGGTTGCGCGGAAGTGTCCGTCTGCAGTCAGAATAAAAGCTCCATGAAATCAAGGCCTCGTCATGTTATGGTTTGAGTAAATGCCCTCTAGCAGCAAAAAGCTACATATTGTGGCTTTAAATCAGTCCGTTTTTTTTTCCAGTAAAATAATAATAAATATAAAAAGATATACATCAGAAGCAAATTTAGTTTTTTATATTTGTTCATTCAAATAATGAATTCTTCAGTTTAAGTCTATGAGTTTTCTTCTTCCGTTTTATCACCCACAGGGCAAAAAAGCTTTGATATCTTTCGTCAAAAAGCCTTTAAGATTTAAAGTGACAAGTAAAAGATCTTCTCTGAAAGACCCTAATGGAATATAACCACTGAAAAGAGCAGATGAGTCAAACCACGCATTACTGAAGTGCAGCGCAGGTCCCGAGAAGATAAAAACATTAGCTGATTCATCAGGCATTAAAAAATATTATATCGGAGCGCTCCCAGTGAACAAAAAAAAAGGAAAGCCCACTGTAAAGCGCTGTTGGATTAACAGCCCAATGGGAACACAACTCCAAAAAAGTGCGGACAGAAATACAACAGTATACGGTGAGCGCATGGAATTTTCCATCCTTCACAGGCAATCCCTATTGACCCCCATTTCATCAGAATGCATTAATATTCCTAAGTATTGGCACAGGCCCGCGGCACTCACCAGCCGAACAAAGTACTCGGTGACTTTGACGTCTGGGATCTTCAAATAAACCCCAGCTGGGAGCCATGGGGACAGGGAAGTGGAATTAACTGCTATATTAGCTGACCTTCATCCTGTTGTTTCTCCGAACTAGCCTGGTGGAGGCCCCTCGCTCCACCGTATCCAGGGTCTCCCAACTCAACAATGTGGGCATTTCCCTTCATGGCGGTACACAGGACTGTGAGGTTTACTGTGCAAACAAGACCCAGTTCTGCCAAAGGATTTCACTCCGACATTCCTACATCATTCTTTTTTTTTTTTTTTTTGCATCTCTCGCTTGGCTTTCTTCACCTCTGCCAGCGCTTCTGGATGATGGAGGGAGTGTAACACTAGATAGATGAAGGCTGGCTTGTTGCTGTTGAATTCATTTCGGTCAACTCTGAGGGCGAGCCATATTGCATCATGCTTCTTTTCACCTGATGTTGGCCCTCACATCAGAACTCACGCCATTCTCTCAGCGGGACTGACGTCTCAAACTGTGAATAGTAAATCAGCACGAGAGACCTCTGGATGACGTGCAGGACGAATGTAGATTCGGAATTCAACACCTACTTACATATTCATCTTTAACAACCTCTGTCATCCTAACTGGCATTTAGAAGAAGCACATGCCATGGTGTTAGCATCAACACAAACCTGTCAAAAACATTAGTGTACTTCTTCTAAATCGCTCTCAATCTTTAAAATAAAGGTTCCGAAACAGCGATGCCACGAAGAACCAATTTTGTCGGTTCCACAAAGAAGCTTTCAGTGAACAGTCCTTAACCATTTTTAAACCCATGTGAAAAACTTTTTTTTCACTATACAGTAAGTAATTGTGCTATTAAAATACTATTCCATGGATAATCATGGATCCATCAATGTCAATAAAGAACCTTTATTTTTAAGATAGAAGTAGTATGACTTAAACTTCAGTTAACTATTCAAAATAACGTAGTATAAAATTGAGTAATTTATATAATTTATGATATTGTATAATTCTAGTTTCCTGACATTTCTCCTACACTCTAAATAATGCTGGGTTATTTTTTAACCCAAAATGCTGGGTTAAGACTGTTGGGTAATTTTTGTTGGTTTATTTGATTACATTATAAACACAATTGGGTAGTTTCAAATTTCCAGTCGTTGGGTTAAACCTGCTGGGTCGCAATGCTTGGTTGATTCTACCCAGCGCTTGGTTGTTTCACGTGCTTCCCGCCTTGATTCATTTAAATTCGCTCCCAAATTGTCATTTTGAAAGGACAATGCAAAAGGCAAAGCCACTGGTTGCAGATGTTTTAAGATAAGTTCATATATTTTCATTAATAATCATTTTAATTAGCATAATTTTATTTTATTTTTTTCTTCGCGGCAACAATTCTTAAAGGGGGGGTTTCAGTCAGTGTCATGTCAATCTTGAGTACCTATAGAGTAGCATTGCATCCTGCATATCTCCGAAAAGTCTTTATTTTTTTAATAATTATATAAGAAAGATGCGCTGTTCCGAGTCTTTCCGAAAAAAGCCGAGCGGGTGGGGGCGTGTCGTGTGAGCGGAGCTAAATAATGACGTGTGCTCGCTGCTGCTATGTTGAGTCGAGTGCGTCGTAAAGCTGTCATCCCTAACAGCGGGAAAAAAACTTTATTCAAAATAAAAATATGGCTTTTAATCAGATACAGCCATACATCTATGATCCGGAATCAGACCCAGAGGCTGCAGTTGAACAGGAGCAGCAGCAAAAACGACTAGAGCAGGACGTCTCTATGTGGTACAAGTTATACACTAACTATATAATATGCTTAGCGGCTTGTGTTATTTACATATTTATACTTGAATTATATCGTCGTATTTTTGTCTTTGAAGGTGTACATGTGGGAAGTGCAGTTGTGCACGTGTGTTTGTGTGTTTACGCGTGGTTTGTGTAGACAGTAAGCGGACTAAAAAAAACACAGACATTTGAAGCAGTCTCACTCACCCTTCTAACGTTGGGACTGCTCCATCCTTCAGCATTAGGCGATTGGGAAAATCCGGCGTCGAGCTGGGCCTTGTTTATGAAACAGTAGGCACCGAAATGCAGCGAACAGATATAAACATTCGCGCAACTCAGTTGCTGATCCGGAAAAGCAAATTACATCCACTGTTGCCTTAACGCGGGGTTTTTGGCGAATCTGTGCAGGACTGTCTTGGTCTGGCAACCAAAAACGCACTTTTTTGGTGACATTGTTATGTGCACATCACCTGTCCAGCATCCTACAAGCCAGCGCTTTGATGGGCGTAGCCTGTTACTTTCGCTCTCACCCTCTCTCTCTCTCACGCGCTTCCGGTAGAATTGTCCGTAAGGCCCATACAAGGAAATTCCGCCCCCATTAACGTCAGAGGGGACGCATGATCTCAAAAAACTTGCCGAAACTTATGACTAACCGGAAGTAGTATTTTTGACAAAGAAATACTCCCATCAAACGTCCACCTTAACTTTTGAAACTTCTATGTTTAGTATGGGATTCCAAGTCTTTAACAGTGTAAAAAGATCAGTATGCATGAAACAGCATTTCACCCCCCCTTTAAGCTTACATTTGAGACGACAAAAGTTTTACCTCAGAATCTGATGCAATGTACTGACTCGTTTAGGTAGGCATGTGAGACGATAGATTAATACAATTTGTGATTACACAGAACCATGATCCCCTTACGAAAATTAAACATGGTTGTATGTAGGGATGTCACAAGTATCGGTACTTCGGTACCAAGTACATACTGAAATGTTAAAAATGTGACGATAGTATCTGACTCACAAGTAGACTATATTCAGCATTCAGTCGCGTCACGCAGGGCTCCAGACTGTAGCCGAATATATTCCAGTGTCTGTTAAATATATATAAGCCTATTTAAATATTTCTCTTCCATGTTTTCTTTTCCGTCTCTGTGTGAATGACGGGGGCGCGTGTCATATCATGAACAAAGAGACTCAAAAGTCCCAGCAACCCGTCAAAATAAAAGTTCAATTTAAACGTGAATAAATTGACAGAATATATTAGGTTTGTAGTTGTCATTGTTATCAATTGTAACACATTTGTGTATTGTACCATTTGTCAAGCGATAAAATTGATTTTTTTTAAGAACAACCCAGCAAGAATAACCCAGAATAGCAAATCCATTAATGTTAAAACATTTACTACATTTTGGGTTTTCTCAACAGCCCAGCCTGCTGGGTTAAAATGCCACTGGGTTAATTTAACCCAGCATGTGTTCTGTCCAATATTTACCCAGCGCTGGGTTGCCAATTGGGGTGTTTTTAACCCAGCCATTTTTAGAGTGTATAAACATTGTATCATATTAGAACTAGTCATCATAAGACCCCATCAGAACCCATTAAAAATAGCAATCAAAATCAATTTAAAAGCACACAAATAAAAGGGGAAAATAATAACATGCCAGTATGGCAATTTAATGACTTAACATATTAACATAAATCATTTTCAAGACTAAAAAAGGATCAATCAATCAATCAATCAACTTTATTTATATAGCGCTTTTACAATCACGATTGTGTCAAAGCAGCTTCACAGTGTCAAACAGGATAATATTGCGACAAAATTAGATTTGGCTGTACAGTCGTACTGGAGAAAACAGTAATGTTATTAGCTTAGTTTAATTTATCATATAGCAACAATGTTGGCAGATCAGTATTTAAGTTTATAGAATTAAATAAGACCTAATTTATAAATTTTATTTGTATAATAAGTTGAATAACTTTAATCATATTTTTAGTGTCCCCACTAAAATGCAAAGGCAAAGGCATCATAAAAATATCATAAATTATACATAAATTATAAAATAAAATTTACTATTTATTATTTTTTTATACAGTACAGGCCAAAGGTTTGGACACATTACTATTTGTAATGTTTTTGAAAGAAGTTTCTTCTGAGACTGCATTTATTTGATCAAAAATTCAGATTTTTTTTTAAATATTGTGATATATTATTACAATTTAAAATATTTGGTTTTCAATTTATTATACTTTAAATTATCATTTATTTCTGTGATGCAGAGCTGAATTTTCAGGATGGTGACTCCAGTCTTCAGTGATACAATTTATATAAATATAATGTAATATTTTTGTACTGTAATATTGTTTTGTAAATATATTTTATTTCATTATCATTGCATATGAATTTTTGCTAAAAAAAAAAAAAATTAAGCAGGTCTGAAATTAATTGAAGGCAGGTACATTTTTTATTTTAAATAAATAAATAAATAAATAAGTTCTGACAATGCCTAAATAATTTAATATAGAATTTTAATTTTTAAACAAACTATTAAAAAATAAAATTATGTATTTGAATGTACTTTTCTGACTGCTTATTCTAACCTCTATTTACTACTAAAAAAATGTCTTGCTATGCGTACAGTTTATGCCTTTTATTGTCTTCAGCTAACCCGCAACCGCTTGAACAATACACACATAGCATAACTTGTCATGCCAATAAAGTGGACTGAAACACAGAGAGGGATAGTAATAGTTCCCATCTGGCTTTGCCTCAGTTTTTTCTCTGTCAGCGTAACGGAGGATAGACTCTGATAAACACATCCGGGAGGCCATGTCCTCTGCTAGCTGACGATGAGCAGGGCGCTCGCATGAAGGACTCAGTCCCTTGTCATCTCCGTTTGGTGCCTTACAAATATCACCCCTCATGACCATCCCAGTCACATTCCTCCTAAACACAGAGCTTGATATATGCATGACATATGAAACAAACACTGCTTATTCATCAGCTTTATTTCCTGAATGCTTCCTAATCACATTATGATATTGACCGGTAGATGATGAAAGGACCAAATATAACAAGATTCCCTTCTCTAAACCTATTGGGAAATAATCAACAAGGACATTGTTAATATTCAATAAATTCTTAATCCCACGTCTAACAATTTCCTAATCCTGAGAATCGGAAACTTTCTTCCAGGACCAGAACATTGATCCAGGAACATGTTCTCCTTGCTGAAATCCCAGTAAGTACCAAGATGCATGAAAACATATGACACCTGTTTGAAGTGTGTCAGAGTTTCTCCTTCTATGCCAGAATTTTTTTTCAACATAAAAACACTAAAAGATGTTTGTAATTTACCCTGGATAAAAGCACGCAAAATATTGGATTGAATCACCAGCAAAATGCCTTAAATGTCAATATAAAGCTATGTTGCTAACTACTACAGTGTTTTAAATGAAGATTCTGGGCCTGTTTTGCCAAAGTCTCCACTTGTAAAATGTTACAAGTCAGGCATTGATCCTTGCAATCCAGAATGTAGAAACCTTTTGATTGATTCCAATTCTGTTTAAAAGCTCCCAGATTTTCAGGATTTGATGTCAAGCCTGAACTATGAGCTAAAACAAAGTGTTAAGACAAGTATGATGGGAAAATGATGACTGCATAAAAGTGCATAAAAATCAGATGGATTCCTTGCCAAAACGCTGTAAAAAAAAAATGCTGGGTTAAAACAACCCATGTTGGGTTGAATATGAACAAACCCTGCAATTGGGTTGTTTTAACCCACCCGCTGGGTTAAAATAACCCATTCACATGGTTAAAACAACCCAATTGCTGGGTTTGTCCGTGTTCAACCCAACATGGGTTGTTTTAACCCAGCATTTTTTACAGTGAAGTACACAAGGTACATCATCTCCTGCAAAAGGACCTTTTACCACATCAATTAAAAAAAAAAAATCTGTTCTCAAACATTTTTGCATTAATGTGATATTCGCTGGGAAAGTTCATCAGTGGTTTAATTTACTCAAAGATGATCGTTCGAATACCTGGCACTTTTTTACCACAGGAAGACGCTGCCCTCTGTTAGTCTAAAGCTGCACGTTCAAGACGCTCCAACAGCTGTTAGATTATTAATGTTAAATCTGTTGGCCTGCACTTATATAAATACTTTTTTTTTAAATTCTAGGCCAAGTCAGAAACTATTATCAGGACCTTCTTTCAGAGGGAGGAAAAAGGTAAGAGATTAATCCAAGTGAAAGAAGAACCCTTCAGCCAAAAAACACCACCTCCCAATCCTCATCCCAGCCAAGACCTGACTCATCCACAAGATCCAGAATACAAAATACTAAACATCATCTGTTATAAATCAATATGGTAGCATGTTTTAAAAAACGGTTTAAATGTAAAATACACAAATTCACTTCAATTAGCAAGGCACAGAGGAAAGTCACTTGTGACTTGTGAATGTTTACGGTTTCTCCTACTGTGGTTTTATCTTGCATTCAGTTTTTCCTTTTAGGCTTTATCCACTTTATTTTTGAACGCTGAAGTAAGCTATTTTCCGTGAATGTGTGAGACTCCCGATTCATTAACCGCTATAAGGTAATAGAAGGATAAACGTTAAAACTATTTGCACTGCAGTCTGGTATTTCGTACCAAGTGGATGCGAATGAGACTGGGATCCAGACACATTTAATAGCCTCAACCACTCTTACGTTTAAAAGAGTGGATAGTGGAGGTATAAAACGCGGTCCATAAGAATGTATAAGATACACTGCTGGTCAAAATATAGATTATTTTTATGCTTTTCTGCTCACCAAGGCTGCATTTTTTAAATAAAAAAATACAGTAAAATCAGTAATATTGTGGAATATCTTTACAATTTAAAATAACTTTTCTATATCAATATGCTTTAAAATGTAATTTATGGTAAAGCAGGATTTTCAGCATCATCATCCTCATCATCATCCAACAATAATAATAATTGATAATAACTGACCATCATATTAGAGTGATTTCTGAAGGATCATGTGACATTGAAGACTAGACTGAAGTATTGATGCTGAAAATACAACTTAACCGTCACAGAAGTGTGACATTAAATGACATTTTTAAATGTATTGAAATAATAGGCTCCAGCATCCCTGCGATTCTGCAGAGGATAAAAGCGTTTAGGAGAATGCATCCATTAAAATAGAAAAGAGCTATTGTTAATTGTAATATTTCACAACTGTACTGTTTTAACTGTGTTGTTATTAAATAAATGTAGCCGTACAGTGAGCATAAGGAACTTGTTTCAATAACATTTAAAAAAAATCTTAATAAAAAAAACTTTTGACCAGCAATGTGTGTGTGTGTCTGTATATATATATCTATATATATATATATATATATGTGTGTGTGTATGTGTGTGATACTCTGACTCTGGGTGATATCAAACACCACAGTATTATTACACTTCAAACTATTTTTACTCTGCTTCTCACTTCCTGTCTCTATTGAGGAACAATGGTGTGAGAGAACGAGGCCCCCCTCTCCCCTCAGCATCTGGTCTTCAGAAGTGTCTGTGCACACATGGACCCATTAGTTCCACTTCTGGCTGGACCTGGCCCTAATCCTGTCCGTTTGCTCCCTCTCTCCGGAATCTTCAAGGGCCCGTGGGGGCCACCCAAGAGACCCATAACCACAGCAGTACCAGAACAAATACCTTAGACCTTACATACAACTTCACAACTCCAGGTGATTCTGTCCCTGAAAAACCACTTCAAAGCTCAGTGTGTCACCCTCTACGTTATTGCTGTGGTGTCTCGACTGACCTTGAGGGAAGCAAGAGAGATAGTCAGAGGGGGGAAAAAGAGGAATGACAAGTGAGAATGAGGGAATGTGTGGGAGAAAAGGGGAAGGCTGAGTTGGTGAGGTGTTAGAACAGGAAACGGGATGTTAGCTGGAGGAAAGTTGGATGTGAGGGTGTGACCGGGAACAGGGCCAGGATCTGCTGAGCTTACCGTAAGCACTTCATCCATCAGTCACTTCACAGACAAATAGCTCACTTTACACCAACAAATTACACAATATTCTTTGAACTAAAGAGAGTTCAAAATAGTAGAAGGTGAAAGGGGGCATTCTGAAATCCACTGGCACTTCAAAATATTATATATATATATATATATATATATATATATATATATATATATATATATATATATATATATATATTTCATATTATACTTTTCTTTTATTGGTCGGATGAAATATATATATATATATATTTCGTGTTCTAAATGTAAAGCACCTTGGTCCTCCTTTTGGTTGTTGGAAGGTGCTATACAAATAAAGTTTGATTGATTGATTGATTGATATATTTCATCCAACCAATAAAAGAAAAGTGTTTTTAATGCAAAAAAAGTCAACCTTCAAATAATTATGTTCAGTTATGCACTCAATACTTGGTCGGGAATCCTTTTGCAGAAATGACTGCTTCAATGCGGCGTGGCATGGAGACAATCAGCCTGTGGCACTGCTGAGGTGTTATGGAGGCCCAGGATGCTTCGATAGCGGCCTTAAGCTCATCCAGAGTGTTGGGTCTTGCGTCTCTCAACTTTCTCTTCACGATATCCCACAGATTCTCTATGGGGTTCAGGTCAGGAGAATTGGCAGGCCAATTGAGCAGAGTATTACCATGGTCAGAAAACCATTTACCAGTGGTTTTGGCACTGTGAGCAGGTGCCAGGTCGTGCTGAAAAAACAAATTTTCATCTCCATAAAGCTTTTCAGCAGATGGAAGCATAAAGAGCTCCAAAATCTCCTGATAGCTAGCTGCATTGACCCTGCCCTTGATAAAACACAGTGGACCAACACCAGCAGCTGACATGGCACCCCAGACCATCACTGACTGTGGGTACTTGACACTGGACTTCAGGCATTTTGGTATTTCCTTCTCCCCAGTCTTCCTCCAGACTCTGGCACCTTGATTTCCAAATGACATGCAAAATTTGCTTTCATCCCAAAAAAGTACTTTGGACCACTGAGCAACAGTCCAGTGCTGCTTCTCTGTAGCCCAAAAGTGGCTTGACCTGGGGAATGTGGCACCTGTAGCCCATTTCCTGCACACGCCTGTGCACTGTGGCTCTGGATGTTTCTACTCCAGACTCAGTCCACTGCTTCCGCAGGTCCCCCAAGGTCTGGAATCAGTCCTTCTCCACAATCTTCCTCAGGATCCGGTCACCTCTTCTTGTTATGCAGCGTTTTTTGCCACACTTTTTCCTTCCCACAGACTTCCCACTGAGGAGCCTTCTGATACAGCAATCTGGGAACAGCCTATTCGTTCAGAAATTTCATTCTGTGTCTTACCCTCTCGCTTGAGGGTGTCAGTGATGGCCTTCTGGACAGGGTCGGGTCGGCAGTCTTACCCATGATTGCGGTTTTGAGTAATTAACCAGGCTGGGAGTTTTTTTTTGGGGGGGGGGGGGGGGGGGGGGGGATGCTGTTTCATGCATACTGAGCTTTTTACACTGTTAGTGAAAAAGACTTGGATTCCCATCCTAAACATAGACAAAGTTTCAAAAAATAATGTTGGACGTTTGATGTTGGAGTATTTGATGTTGGAGTATTAATGTTGGAGTATTTTTGTGTCAAAAGTTTTTTTCGAGTATGGGTCGGCTTGACGTCGATAGAGCGGAAGGTCCTTGTATGGGCTGTACGGGCTCTTCTCCCGGTAGGGTGCGCGCGCGTGACTAGATTCACGCCGCCCATAAACACTGCTCTCAGGTGCAGCAGATCCACTAGTCCGTGCCATACGTCTGTCGCGGCACGCTCCACTTTATTCCTATGGGTGACATCAAGCGACTCCAACGCTTCAGCACAGCATTCTGGGAAGGCAGCACTGCATTTGAACTGATTTGAACGCAGAAATGACTCGAAGCGTCATAACATCGCTTCAGTCGCGTCGCAAAAGTGGATCTCCACTGTCACTGCTGTCACAGGACTACACCAAATCAACAGTTACCAAAGAAGTGTGTTTTTGACGGAGCGGTCCCAGCGATAAAGGTTCACTGTCCTGCTTTGGAAGCAGGCGGTGAGTAAAACAGCTTCAAATGTCTGTTGTTGGCTATCGTTGCGTGAGTAAACATCAGTAAACAACACGATCGTGTATAACGTTAGTTAATTTATCAATGGAGCATGCGATCTATGGTGTGTGTTTAAATACATTTGTTTAGCTGACCACTATAGGTGTCAGTTTGTTTATTGTAAAACCACCAAAACATAAACCTAGCGTTCTCACAAAGCGTGCTTCGTCATTCAAATGCGCTAATGGTTACTCCATTGTTGTTCTATGTATAACGTTACACTGGTCTGACGGGCAAAACCATTTTGCTTGCTACTGCTAAGGTTTAGTCGCATACAATAGTCCATAAACCGAATCATGTCCTCATAAACTGCAAGTAAACACACACAAATGTTGACAGGCCACTAAGTACAGTACATACCACAGAGACGGACGTCCGGCTGTTGTTGTTTCTCCTGTTCAATTTATTTCAGCCTCCGGATTCTGATTCTGGATCAGCGTTTTCTTTTCCACACTTGAGGACCTCACCGCTTTGTGCGAGCTCGTCATTCTTTAGCTCCGCCCACACGATACGCCTCCAGGCGCTCATTTTTTTTCGGAAAGACTCGGTACAGCCCATATTTCTTTTATAAATATAATAAAACTAAATACTTTTCAGAGATATGAAGGATGCAATACTACTCTATAGGTACTCAAGATTGACATGAGATTGACTGAAACTGAGTGTTTCACCCTCCCTTTAAAGTCCTCAGGAATCTTTTGCAGGTGTTTAGAGTTAATTAGTTGATTCAGATGATTAGGTTAATAGCTCGTTTACAGAACCTTTTCATGATATGCTAATTTTTTGAGACAGGAATTTGGGGTTTTCATGAGCTGTATACCAAAATCATCAGTATTAAAACAATAAAAGACCTGAAATATTTCAGTTGGTGTGCAATGAATCTAAAATATTTGTAAGTTTAATTTTTATCATTACATTATGGAAAATAATGAACTTTTATCACATATGCAAAAATTTTGAGAAGGACCTGTATATTATAGGGGTGACCTCGAATAGTTGTAGATTCGATGCATCGATATGCGGAGCCTGATTCGACCACGATCTCACGGTTGAATCTTCTGATCATGTCCATCCCTTTGTCACCACCATGTACCTATCCTCTGATGGCTGCTTCCAGCAGGATAATGCACCATGTCACAAAGCTCAAATGGGTTTCTTGAACATGAAAATGAGTTCACTGTAGTAAAATGGCCCCCACAGTCACCAAATCTCAACCCAATAGAGCATCTTTGGGATGTGGTGGAACGGGAGCTTCGTGCCCTGGATGTGCATCCCACAAATCTCCATCAACTGCAAGATGCTATCCTATCAATATGGGCCAACATTTCTGAAGAATGCTTTCAGCACCTTGTTGAATCAATGCCACGTAGAATTAAAGGGGGGGTGAAATGCTGTTTCATACATACTGAGCTTTTTACACTGTTAAAGACTTGTTTACAAATATAATAAAACTAAAGACTTTTCGGAGATATGAAGGATGCAATACTACTCTAGAGGTACAAATTTTACTTTTACCTCTTCCCAACAGGGAAAACCATCAACAATCAAAAATGTATGAGTATGGTGTCATGGCCTTGCAATCAAAAAATGTGGTTATAATGGAAGTCAATGGGTCAAAAACAGCCACGGGGAGTAAATGAGGGAGAAAAAAATGTAATCTGAGGCTGCACAAAAACTAACAATGCATCAAAGCCAATGTTTTTTTTTTATCTTTGACATATCCGAGACTGTGATAAAAGGTTAAAAAACTCCAGTCCACAATTACATTTTATATTGAAAATCAGTCATTTTGTGTGTTTTTTCCCAAATCAATGACATAATTTATGAAATTGGCAATTAAAGAGCTAAAATCCTGTAGCCTGGATGCCAGCCGAATTTAGCCCGAATTTAGAATTTAGAAACTGTTCGGACCAATGAAATCATCAGGGCGGGCTTTAGACGATGACGGACAGATGATCAGCAGTAACGTAATCATGCACGGTTATTTGACCAACAAAAAAAGCAATACCATAGAGTAAAAATATGTAGTGACAGGTGAAACTCCTACAGGAAATGTATACTTAAATCAAGAGGGAAAAGTACAAGCCTCAATATATATACTTCATTAAAGTATCATATACATTATGTTATTGGATACACTTAAAATACACATGATATGTTATTACATTTCACAACTGGGAGTGGGAGTGACCCTCAATGACAGAAAGGATGGCACTTTTCCCCACATTGAAACAAGATTAAATATCTTACATAATTTTGCTTATCTTGATTAAATTTTTTGTAGATATTTTTACTGAAAACAAGCAAATAATACTACGTGAGATAAGCCCTTCTTATCTTATCATTCGCACTGCAACTGGAAATCATCATTTACACTGCAACTGGAACACGTATAACTTTGTTCTAGACAGCTAGCAGCTATAGAGTGAGTTTAGTTATATGGCTGAATTATGTTATGTTGCTATCTGCTTCAGTAGCATTAGTATGCTAAATTACTTTTTATTACATAAAACGTCCTGGCGTGACTGATAAGTGATGTGCTTAGTGCTTTACCATAATATATTGAGCCGTTCAGTGATGCTTACGCTATTTGTGTAACGTTAAAATCGTTAGAATAGCAGACTTACACTTACCCTTCCTCTGATCAAAAACATTTTCTTCATCTCCAGATGATACATGTTGGCATCATTAACAAATCCCGAGGTGAAGTAATGGTAGTGCTTTTAAATGCCTTGAGACCTTCGCCGGAGAAGGATTGTGGACGAGGTATATAAACATAAGCAAACATCAAATTTGGCATGTTTTTATTAGACTTCAGGGGCATTAGCAGTTCTTTTGGCAGTAAAGAAAGATGGTATCCTAAAGTATCTATTTTCTTTAAATCACGTTGCTTTTTGACGGTGGTGAGGTGCGCTATTTTGGCGTGTGACATATTTCCAATCACCAGGATGGCGGCAGCGAACCAAACGTCATGTGACTGAAACCCATGAATACTTTGTTCTCAAATTGTTACTATTGACAACGTCAACATTGCGT
Organism: Pseudorasbora parva; assembly: GCF_024679245.1. Taxonomy (NCBI): domain Eukaryota; kingdom Metazoa; phylum Chordata; class Actinopteri; order Cypriniformes; family Gobionidae; genus Pseudorasbora; species Pseudorasbora parva. The sequence goes on from NC_090173.1 coordinate 20,214,664, forward strand.
GACTACATATATTTAGTTTGCATTAGCGTTACCTGTAGATTTTAATTTCTGTACAGTCAAATGTTTTGCTTTACTACGGCTGAATCTCCAGTTGTCACTGATGATAGTTGGACCCATAGCTATGTACGTTAACTACAGACGTGACATAATGACGCAAAGATGATAGCGACAAATTTACCACTCAAATTATAACATTATAACACATACATAAGCTTACCGTTGTTGATTGGGCTAAGGTAAAGGAGGTCGTTATGAACACTGGCTGGTTATGCACTTGCTCAAAAATGTATTTATTTTAACCAAAGAACACGTTTAAAAAAACTCCCTTTGTGTATGTCCTCATTTATAAAAGTGGTATAAAAATAAAGTAATTTAAGTTTTTGTTTGTTGGTTTTAAATGTAAAATTGCATAAAGTTTTCTATGATAGGCAGGTTTAGGGTGTTAGTTAGGGTATAACGTTATTAAAAGTGTACAATTATCTGTCTATAAAAACAATAGAAGTCTACAATGTCCCCACTTAGATAGCTAGCATCTACTCTTTTCTCTTCACTTCATTAAAATACCATTTTGGCAGATAAATCTTGACTTTAAAAATAATCATTTAGTCCTTAATGCTCTTTCACACCTTTAATCCATTTTAAAAAATGTTTTTATCTTTCATCAGTTTTTGTCTGACATGGCCATCTTTTTTTTCTAGCACACACAACTCCATCAAACATATTTGGAATGCATTCTGATATAGATTATACGAATAAACAATATGTGAACATATACAATGTTATTATATAAAATAATAAAATATTATTTTTTATGGTCACCAGACATGTAGCAATTGTACCAAGTTTAAAGAAACCACAACAGAAACAAAAAAAATGTAGGAAATGTAATCAGTCATAGAGCATAATTATACCAGTGCAGTGAGGTCAGGGTAATTTGGCTAGAAGAGGCTGACAGTGATACGACCCAGACTACTGCAAGTATCATTTTCAACACATTTCTTCACCTTTTACCCTCTAGAAAACTTTACGAAAAAGTTTTTACATATGATGTGAGCTTTGAACTTATAAAGCGGGCTTTGAAAGGAAGTGAAAATTATGATTCACACAGGGCATTACAGACACATATATATAAATGATATATGTTTTAATGTTCTTCAGTATGCTCATTTCATTAATGTGTTTGGAATGCACATTTTCTGATATAATTTGAAGCTCATTAAGGCGATTAAGGGAGGACACCACTCAGGCCCATCTGAGCAAAACATAATGTTCTCAAGAGGACTAATGCAAACAATGTCCAAAATGTGCAGACTGATTTACTTCGCTTAAAAAAATGCTTGTTATTGAGAGTACAAATCTGAAAGACAGCTAAAAGACTACTAACCATTAAGGCTGTTTTCCAATTTGTAAAAGCATGTAAATGTAGCTGTCTGGAAATGTATGCAACAATATCTCTTTTTCATTCCCTAGTGGTCCCTCCACAATCTGGGTGAACAATCCAGTATTAAGGCATTTATTGTCAACTTCTGGCAGAGTTTGAGTAACTTTTGGCTTTTGAAGAGATTGCATTAGTCTATAACTTTGTGGGGTTTCATTTCATTAAAGGTGCACCATGTAGTATTTTTGCCGTAAAATATCCAAAAACCACCAGGCCAGTGTTATATATTTTGTTCAGTTGAGTTTTTACAATATCACAATTGTTTCCAGCTATTTGTAAATTGTGAAAAAATTGCTAATTTAACCAAGGAGCCGGTTGTCAGTTGTGTCATATCTGCGTTACTCTCGGTTTCCTCAGATTCGTTTTTATTTTTTTATTTGTCAGAAACGCTTTACTCTTAGCAGTGTGAACAAGTGTCACAGCACCCGCTAAACGAAAACACGAAGTAACGTCATAACATCATTTTAAACACATTGCAGTACTGCCGCTGGCAGCCTTGATGCCCTACGCATCATAACGTTATGATGCCCGCGGGTGTCGCGTTCATGTATTTGTTGACGGGGGTGGGGGTGGGGTGCTGAGAGAAAATTCTTGTGGTGCCCCCCTCAGCACTTGGTTCCCTATGCGCAGCATGTGATACGCGTAGTGGGAGCGGCGGCACTGCTTAAATGTGTCTAATATGATAAACAGAGCAGCGTTACCTCATACTCATGACCGGAAAAGTGGAAATGTGTCCCTTAATAAAAGTCCCGCTGCTCGCGAGCCGTGTGTTGTGTAACAGTCGCTCCAGCGGCCGTGCTCAGCTCCTCAACACTCGGTCCTGCTCTGCTTCATACTACAGTAACGTTAATAACCACGCCCCACCGGCTGTGAGGTGAAGACCACATGTCCCAAGATCATGCGCTCAAATTTGGTGTCATCAAACGACGCCTTTGTTTTGAATAGGCGCCCTCTAGTGGACAGAAAAGTTACATAGTGCAGCTTTCAATAGGAAGTTACCAAGCATTTAAACACAATATCCACCTCAATTTATTTTGTAATCCTGTTTTCACTTTATTGAGCCTGAAGCAGACATTCATGTTCAAAGCAGGGAGTGAGGAGCAGTGCATTACTCTTGACCTTAACAAGCCACTTCAGCAATGTCAATGAGCTCTTGTGTTCTTCTGAGACAGGTCTCAAAGCCATGAGGTATCCCAGAATACATCTCTTCTGCTGCGTATGGAGTCCAATTATGGAGTGATGTAACTGAGGATGTCTCCTACAAGCCTGGGTATTCTCAGTCACACTCTCCAGATTTAAAGCAGGTCATCGAGTACTTCAAGGTCTTCAAGTAGTAGTCATCCTAGTGATGAGAGGTAAATACTTTTGTAAATAGTTTGCAAGGTGATGGTGGACTAATCCAGTTCACACTCCTTGAATTCTGTTGGTGTGACTAGCTTTAAATCCCAGGTAGAAGCTTCCTAAGAAGGAGATCAATTATGGACATCAAAATCATGTCTTATGAACCGTATAAAGAGATGGATTCTTTGGTAATCTGCGCTTTCATTTATCAACAAATTGCTGCCCTCTAGTTTTCTGTAAGCCATAATATTGGTCCTCGTTCTGGTTGCTCTTTCACTATGTGTAGGGATTTTTTGTCTGTGTGCCCTTTGATCAGTTTATGTGTAGGGATTTTGATATTTACAAAGTTGTCATGTGCCTTTTGTATGTCTTAAATATTATTTGATCATGTTGTCATTTTCAAACAGGAGTCTAGTGAAGTCAGTATAGCATATTTTTTCCATGTTTTAGAGCATGAAAAATTCCAGTGCAGAAGATGAGGGGGGAAAAGTCTGCAGATTCAAAAGTTGTTGCTGAAGGAAATAGTGGAAGAATTTTTTTTCCTTCCATGTAGATAGGGTCAGATGATCAGATTCTCTTATGCTTATGCAGGGAAAATGCCTGTGTGTGTATCATGGACTAACATGCAAATCAGCATGAGCTAAACTCCTCAATAAGAGCCCCATGAGAGCCTACTGTTAATGGCAATATAAAACAAACTTTTTACAGGGTGTAAAGTCAGTCGAAAAGTATTCAGAAAAACAATAGGTTACTATCGTAACCCCGGTTCTCTGAAACATCGAGTGGAGAGATCCACCTATGGGAAGGGCATCCGTACCTGACCTCTGCAGAAGCATCCAATTGCACCAAGTCTGACAAGACAGGCAGGAGCGCGCAGCCAATGCCCAGTAAGGCCCCACCCCTTACCAGCGGGCATATATGGGCTGCATACGCTACTGTACATCAGTAAGTATATTCGCTTCTCGTGCGGTAAGCGGGGCAACGCTGGTGGACCTCTCCACTCGATGTTTCAGAGAACCGGGGTTACGATAGTAACCTATTGTTCTCTTTCATCATCTCGTTTCGAGATCCACCTATGGGAGAGACATGGACAGCTCCCCGATTGCCCAATACACTCACAGTGAGGTCCTGTTAGCCAGAAAAAGGGGCGGTGCACGACGCGTCTCATAATCATGAACTCGCCACACCGACGCAACCGCGTAACTGCGGTGTGAAGCAGGACATGAAACATAGGCTATGTGTGTCACACATAAGGAAGGCAGGGTTAGGAAGACCCCACCCCCAAGACCGAATGTGCTACTGAGGTTCTGGTGACATCCAGCCTGTAGTAACGCACAAACGTATGGGGAGAAGCCCAACTGGCCGCAGAACAGATATCCTGCAGTGATACTCCCCTGAACAGAGCCCAAGAGGCGGCCAAGCCCCTCGTGGAATGAGCTCTGATGTTCCCTGGGGGTTGCACTCCCTTTGATTCATATGCCAAGATTATAGCGTCCACAAGCCAATGTGAGAGGCGTTGTTTAGACAGGGGATCCCCTTTGCGAGGAGGAGCCCATGAATCTATCAGGATGAGAGAAAACCCCCCCTCTCTCGCCCTGGCCAGTGTGAGAATTATCAGGCACAGGGGAGGAAAGGCATACAGCAGCAGCACTCTGGGCCACGGGTGGGCCAGTGTGTCCACCTCGAGGGGCGCGTCCAAGTCCTTTAGCGAGAAGAACATAGGACAATGGCTGTTTTCGCGCGAGGCGAACAGATCTACGGGCGCCCGTAGTCTCATCCATATCATGTCTACTATCTGAGGGTGGAGGTGCCAATCTCCGAAGAGCGGGTTCCCCCTCGATAGAAGATCCGCGCCTCTGTTCAGAATTCCCGGAACATGAGTCGCGCGTAACGACAGGAAAACTCGCCCGCTCCATACCAAACGCTTGTAAGCTAGGGCATGAAGCTTCGGCGAGCGCGCGCCGCCTTGACGATTGATAGCCACTGTCGTGGTATCGTCGCAGCGTACGAGCACATGATGTCCCTGCAGACGAGGCAGAAAATGATTCAGAGCCTTCTAATTGGTTAGAAGCTCTAAATAATCTATGTGCTCTGAACGTAGTTTGCTCGGCCGCAAACCGTTCACAGTTCTGCCCTCCTGGGTGGCACCCCAGCCTGTTAGGGACGCGTCCGTCGTCACGACTTTCCGCAACATGACAGTCCCCAGAGGGGTACCCTGTGCGTAAAAGTCTGCGCTCTTCCAGTGGCGCAGAGCTGCAGCGCAGGTGCGCGTCACTGTTACAGAGCGGCAAAGATCGTGTAACGGGCTGAAATGTAGTGACAAAACCCATTTCATGAACGCCCTCATCCTCAGGGGTCCTAGTGGCAAAAACTGGATAGCTAAAGCCATAAGACCCTGTAGCCTGAGACATGTGCGATATCGCACCCTCGCCCCCTCTCTGAACTGTGACAGACAGTTCGTCAGAGAGAGAACGCGCTCCTGAGAGAGACGCGCTCGCATGGAGACTGAGTTCAGCTCCATGCCCTGGAAGATCACCCTCTGACTGGGTGTAAAGCTGCTCTTGTTCACATTCACCCTGAAGTCCAGAGATCGGGTGTGCGCGAGCACACGGGAGGTGTCCTGCAACACCTTTTCCCACGAATCGGCTATGATGAGCCAATCGCATATGTATGTCAGGATCCGTAGACCAGACATTCTTAGGGGAGTGAAGCCCGCTTCCACACGCAAACAGAAAGTTCGGGGGCTTAATTTTTGCCCGAACGGAAGCACCGTGAGTTCGTAACAAATGCCTTGATAGGCGAAACGAAGAAACTTCCGGTGTGGTGGATAAATGCTTATGTGGAGAAAAGCATCTCTCAGATCGACCGATGTGAACCAGTCGTTCCGTTTCATGACACGGGCGAGCGAACCAAGGGTTAACATTATGAATCTGTATTTCCTCAAATGTTTGTTCAACACCCTGGGGTCCAGAATAGGACGGAGGGAACCGTCCTTCTTTGTGACCAGGAAATAACGGGAAAAGAAACCCTGGTTTATCAGATTGTGGGGAACCACCTGAATCGCACCTTTGTTTAGAAGAGAGGAGATTTCCTCCTTCAGGACGTGGGCCGTGCTTTCCTCTGTGTGAGAAAAGAGAACGCTGCTGAAACGTGGTTGTTTCATAGCAATCTGCAGACGATAGCCCTGTAATATCATGCGTAATACAGTAAGCCAGGCTGACACACAGCTCGTGTGAATGCTCGTCCGGGCCGTGCTGGCTTCGAGCATGCCTAGCTGGCTTATTTGTGATGCAATGGCGCCCTCTAGTGGAGAAACTAGGGACGGCACGTGCAGGTTCACCATTACGAGAGAAAGGGTATTTCCCTACATTGAGAGGGTATCTCGCTGTGACGAATTCATTTGATTCGTTAGATTTATTGTGTTTTTTGTGTTTCTGTGTGTGTTGTGTTTTCTGGGAAACACTGGGGCCGAAGCCTTTATTATTTGGGTGAGGGGAACACAGTATGTGCGGTGTGGTTACACTGCTTTTGAACTTTTCCTCACGACAATCCCCTTGAACAGGGGGGAACACACATCGTCCACTAAACATATGGGCTGGGCAGCCACGGGAGGGGGACACCCTACTGCAGGAACCTTCCGTCCTTTGGACAGGGGTTCTGGGGCAGGGAGAAAGCCCAGAAAACTTCTTTCGAGGCTTTTCCTTGACCTGATTAAAATTACGTCCCGGGACCGGGGGGTTAGGCAAACGCACAGGGGGCGCCTGGCGTGGGACCGTCTTCCTGGGAAGATACAATATGAAGGCCTCGTGCTCCTTCTTGTAGCCGCATCGTTGTTGCATCATAGCAACTGCGGGGCCAAAGAGAGCCCGGCCGGGCTCTACCGGGGCGCCTGCGATACGTTTCTTTTCACTATCCGGGAGACCAGACAGGTTGAGCCAGAGCGAGCGCTCTCCTACCACGGAAAGCGCCATAGAGCGCCCGCAGGTTTGGACGACCTGACGAGCATTACGGAGAACGAGGTCGTTAACCGTTATGATCTCCTTCCACAGTGCAGGAGAGGGAGAAGATCCCTTATCTAACTGCTGGCCCAGATCGTCCAGGATCTCCGCTTGGTAAGCGGAAAGGAGGGAGGAGACATTCAGAGTCCTAACAGCCAAGGCCGAGGATTTATAAACGGCCTGGTGCACCGAGGCAGAAAAACGGTCCATCCTGTTAGGAAGGACCGGCTTCGGGGGGGCGGGCAGCCCTCCCTGGACTGGGTTGAGGTGTCTGGCAATGGAGGGCTCAATGGCAGGCGGTTCGCCCATGCCGCGAGCCGCCATATCTTTAACCTCCAGCCCCGCGAGACCGTGTTTAAGATCGAGCGGGTCGTTCCAGTAGTGCCTCATGTGCTTAGCGCACGCTGGAAGAACGGGAAAGAGTTCTTTCCTCGGGCCGGGGGGGGCTCCCAACACTTTACCGTCATAAATATCCCTCTCCTGGTCGGTGGCGCTCTGTGGAGCCGGCCATTTAATGTTGAGACGAGCGGCCGCTCGTTCACACACATCCAGGAGGATGGATTGAGGCAAGGCCGCGGGGGCGCTAGCCTGGGGAATAACAGAGGGCGGGATGGCCTCCTCGTCCTCCGAAATTCCAAGAAGGCCCGCGTCGTCGTAATCACCGGACCCGGCAAGATCGTCGGCGAGCGGGAGGTTACCCGTGAAGATGTCCTCTTCGGGGAACTCAGGATTGGGCTGGTCAGCCAAAACAAGAGCCGTCGCGCCCCGGGAGGTCCCCGGTAGCGCGCTATCGTCACCGTGTTCCATATCCGAGTACGACAAGTCGAGCTCGCCACACTGAGTAGCGGCAACTTTAAGGCGGTGTTGCAGGAGTTTCTTAGGCAGTACCAGGCAGTAACTGCAGTTCTCCGGGTTCTCTATTGCCTCCTCTGCGTGCTTGAGGCCCAAGCAGACCACACAGAAAGGGTGAAAATCCTTACCGGCGATAAGAGACCCACACGCGGCCGGGCAGGCCCGTAATAGGCTAGACACAGAAGGAGAAGACTGAGAGAGCGACATACCCGCGAAAAACTCAGAAAGGTCCGTGGCGGCAGCCGTGGAACAGGAAGACGGACGAGAGCGCGAGCGGCTCCGAATGCAGACACAGAATGTGGCAGAATAGAACTGTCACGCCCGGTGGAGGCTGATCTGGCGATATTTCCTCCTGCAGACAATAAGTGAGCAGCGCAAATCTAACCGAACTGTGTCAGTGCAGAGATCGCGAGAAGCGAATGACAACTGATGTACAGTAGCGTATGCAGCCCATATATGCCCGCTGGTAAGGGGTGGGGCCTTACTGGGCATTGGCTGCGTGCTCCTGCCTGTCTTGTCAGACTTGGTGCAATTGGATGCTTCTGCAGAGGTCAGGTACGGATGCCCTTCCCATAGGTGGATCTCGAAACGAGATGATGAAAGAGAACCATTAGATATATTTAGATTTTGCTAAAACGTTACTACACAGTTGTTAAAGTGTTCTGGTTGGTTGCCAGGGTGTTGCTAGGATGTTTGGTTTCACTTTATTTTGATGGTCTATAAGTAATTGCACTTTGATTGACTATAAGTAAAATTGCACCTACATATCTTGTAACTCGGAGTGTTAGACGAGTATTAGTAGACTGGTAGGGTTAGGGTTAGAATAAGTTGACATGTACGGGCAAACTTACTTATAGTTAGTAGAATGTATGTTGGGGGACCATCACAATAAAGAGTTAGCAGATATTAAAATTTTATTAAAGATATTAAAGATATGTAAGTTTTTCACTTTCCTAAACCATACCTTAATGCTTGCAGATATGTAGGAAAAATGCTAAATTCACCTACTTGTTTCTCATAAAAACAAAGCTACAGTTATTCTTAAATGTGCGTTCCCTGTCTGAATGCCTGTTGTTGTTTTGGTCTGTGCGATATCTCACGCCGCCAGTTTACCCAATACTATAGTAATGCGACACCACAGATTGCCAGTTGGCAGAAAACAAAGCGTATTGCAGAAGCCATTGAAGCCAGAAAACAAACTGGGTCAGAGATCACAGACTCTACCTGACCTAAAGAGCCTGGGCATCCATCTAAAAATCTCTGAACGAGAGCATACTAGAACGGGGATAAATTAGCTTATCAACTTACGGTGTGGCTTTCATTGTGCTCACTCCTGTTGTGTGTCCTTAAGCTGGCAACCTACGTGAGCATCGAGTCTGAGCAGGAGGGGTCGGGGGAAACCGTTAATATTAGAGGGTTAGTTCACCCAAAAATGAAATTGATGTCATTAATTCCTCACCCTAATGTCGTTCCACACCCGTAAGACCTCCGTTCATCTTTGGAACACAGTTATATTTAGTCCCAGAGCGTATCCAAGTCTATGCACACTATACTGTCCATGTCCAGAAAGGGAATAAAAACATCATCAAAGTAGTCCATATGGGACATCAGTTAGTTCATTAGAATCTCTTGAAGCATCAAAAATACATTTTGGTCCAAAAATAACAAAAACTGCGACTTTATTCAGCATTGTCTTCTCTTCCGGGTTTGTGTTCAATCATCTAATAAAGATTAAAACGGTAATGAATCAGCGAATTGAGTCATGATTTGGATCGCGTGTACTGCAAAACTGCTGAAATCACGTGACACTTGCGATCCGAATCATTGATCTATTCACTGATTCATAACCGTTTGGATCTTTAATGACAACATTAGGGTAAGTCATTAATGACATCAATTAAATTTTTGGGTGAACTAACCCTTTAATATTGCTGTTAACAGAAACTTGTCAATCCTACATACGGCACCTTTAAGCAGACAGTCTACTGATACTCTAATGAGAGTTAAGTTGCTTACAGTCAACAGAATTTTCAAAAGGGACCATCAAAATAAAGTGTTACCGGGTGTCCTAGATGGTTGCTTCAAGATTTTCAGCATACTTCTTGTCTGTTTCTATGGTAGTATGGCAGTTTTAGATAGCTACTATAGATAGACAAGCCAAAAAAGAAGTCACACTACTCTATAAGTACATAACAACACTGACTTTGTATTCACTATAATGGATGACTGCAGTCATGGTTATGCAATGCCGGTTTCTAGTGTTTAGCTTAATGTTGCACTCTACCCTGCATTTAAATTATTCTGAGAATGGATGAGAAGTAAGAACAAAGAGTCGAGTGAAAAAAAGGGCAGAAAAAAGGTGACGGGGGAAAGAAATGACTATGTGTGAAAATGATTCAATACGTCAGCTCCTGGCGGGAGTACAAACCCAAGCGCCGATTGGCTCCAGGAGGAGTTAGTCTCTGTACACCACGCTCATGCATATTCCAGTCTGTTTCTTCATAAGTCATGCTCTGTCACCTCCACACGTCTCCTTTTGGGTGTTGAGCTAGAGCAGGAGCGCTGAAACTCCACATTCCACCTGGGTGATCCACTGCTTTTATTTTTATATCCGTGAGGTTGTGTAATTGAATGTGCACCCGTTTGCAGGGACACACCGGTCCAACCTGAGTCTGAAGGACATTCACACTCCATCTGTCTGTCAGTTGATGCATTAGTGCTCAGCAAGACAGTTAACACTGAATGAGTCAGTAGTCATTTTAGTAAGTAGTAGTTTAGTTCATTCCTTCTATCCAAAGTGACTTACACACTTATGAAATAAAAAATAAAAAATTGGGTTGTTCATGGCTTACTTTAGGTGGAGATCAAACATTTATACAGAAGTTTGTGCTCCAAACCTGTAAAAAAAATAATAATAATTTATTAAATGTTTTTTTATTAGATTTTTTTGTATGTTGAAGTGTGAACTCTTTTCCATATGACTATTCACTAAAGCTGTAAACCTCAAAAACTGTCAACAAGCATGATTGAGCTTCCTCAAGAACCAATGAGGTTCATTCTCGTGTTACACAGCACGATTGAGCTTCAGCGAGAACCAATGAGGTTCATTCTCGTGTTACGCAGCACGTTTGAGCTTCTACAAGAACCAGTGAGGTTCAGTCTCGTGTTACGCAGAGTTTCCTCAAGAACCAATGAGGTTCAGTCTCGTGTTATGCAGCATGTTTGAGTTTCAGTGAGAACCAATGAGGTTCATTCTTGTGTTACACAGCACGTTTGAGCTTCAGTGAGAACCAATGAGGTTCATTCTCATGTTACGCAGCACGTTTGAGCTTCCTCAAGAACCAATGAGGTTCATTCTTGTGTTACGCAGCACGTTTGAGCTTCCTCAAGAACCAATGAAGTTCTTTCTTGTGTTACGCAGCACGTTTGAGCTTCCTCAAGAACCAATGAGGTTCATTCTCATGTTACACAACACGATTGAGCTTCCTCAAGAACCAATGAGGTTCATTCTTGTGTTACGCAGCACGTTTGAGTTTCAGTGAGAACCAATGAGGTTCATTCTCATGTTACGCAGCACGTTTGAGCTTCCTCAAGAACCAATGAAGTTCATTCTCATGTTACACAACACGATTGAGCTTCCTCAAGAACCAATGAGGTTCATTCTTGTGTTACGCAGCACGTTTGAACTTCAGTGAGAACCAATGAAGTTCATTCTCATGTTACGCAGCACGTTTGAGCTTCCTCAAGAACCAATTAGGTTCATTCTCATGTTACACAGCACGTTTGAGCTTCCGTGAGAACCAATGAGGTTCATTCTTGTGTTACGCAGCACGTTTGAGCTTCAGTGTGAACCAATGAGGTTCATTCTCGTGTTACGCAGCACGTTTGAGCTTCCTCAAGAACCAATGAGGTTCATTCTCGTGTTACGCAGCACGTTTGAGCTTCCTCAAGAACCAATGAGGTTCATTCTCGTGTTACGCAGCACATTTGAGCTTCAGTGAGAACCAATGAAGTTCATTCTTGTGTTACGCAGCACGTTTGAGTTACAGTGAGAACCAATGAGGTTCATTCTCATGTTACGCAGCACGATTGAGCTTCAACAAGAACCAATGAGGTTCATTCTCGTGTTACACAGCACGACCAAGCTTCCTCAAGAGCCAATGAGGTTCATTCTCATGTTACGCAGCACGTTTGAGCTTCAGCGAGAACCAATGAGGTTCATTCTTGTGTTACGCAGCACGACCAAGCTTCCTCAAGAACCAATGAGGTTAATTCTCGTGTTACGCAACACGTTTGAGCTTCAACAAGAACCAATGAGGATCATTCTCGTGTCACGCAGCACGTTTGAGCTTCCTCAAGAACCAATGAGGTTCATTCTCGTGTCACGCAGCACGTTTGAGCTTCAGCGAGAACCAATGAGGTTCATTCTTGTGTTACGCAGCACGACTAAGCTTCCTCAAGAACCAATGAGGTTCATTCTCGTGTTACGCAGCACGACTAAGCTTCCTCAAGAACCAATGAGGTTCATTCTCGTGACACGCAGCACGTTTGAGCTTCAGCGAGAACCAATGAGGTTCATTCTTGTGTTACGCAGCACGACTAAGCTTCCTCAAGAACCAATGAGGTTCATTCTCGTGTCACGCAGTACGACTAAGCTTCCTCAAGAACCAATGAGGTTCATTCTCGTGTTGCGCAGCATGTTTGAGCTTCAACAAGAACCAATGAGGTTCATTCTTGTCTGTCAAGCAGGTTTAATTGAGTTTCTATTTATGTTCACTTATCAATGTTTATATGTGAATTAGAGCTTCAATTCAATCTATTCATCACATCAAGCGATCGTGTCACTTAAGAATATTTTGACCAAACCACTCTATTCATATAGATTAGTTGCACAATTTCTTTATGGATTGCCAATAGAGGGACAGAAATCTCTTAGATGTCATTAAAATACCGTCATTTGTGTTCTCAAGAAAAACAAAATCCTTACGGGTTTGGAACGAATTGATGGTAAGTACAGTAAATGATGAAATCATTTTTGGGGAGAACAAACTTTTTAAATTTTGTGATTCACAAATGTGTACATAAATGTTGAAGCAGAAGTCAATTGCACACTGAAAAAAAAAACACAGACAGGCATTCCCTTGGTTGAAGACACATTTGGTTGAGGATTACCTTAGTTGTTCCTATGCTTTCATCATCCTATGTATGATGTTCTCCCAGGGAGATGATGTTTGTTATTTGGTCACTCAGTGTACCCACAAACCAGAAGCTGCCAAAACACATTGTGGTGTGCCATGTCATTCCGTGGTGTACAGTTCATCTCTGTTTGCTTCATGTCTGTATGCAAGGTTTCACATAAGTAAAAATTGTATCTGTCAGCCCCTTGTAGCCAAAGCACATGATGCAGCCAAGGAGGTTATACACTATTTATTTAAAAAAAAATGTTAGGGTTAGTTTAAAAAAAAACAACAATAACTTAAATTAAAAAATGTTAAATACTTTGTAAAAAAAAAAAAAGTCTATGGAGTATGGAACTTCCCAATTTTGATAGTTACGTAAATATGTGTGTTTGTGAATGCTATAAAAGTTGTAATGAATGACTAGGTTTCAAACAGACATACTCAGAAAATCAGAAATGATCAATCAGTTGACCACAACAGACACAAGCGACAGTGGCCAGTGACCAAGCTCATATTTCCTTATTTCTGCCATTTTCTACCCAGTACATACATTGCTCGTCACACACAATATTGGAAATATGGCCTGGAAATCTGCCCTGTGAATTTAATGAACTATTAAATGACAGTGATGATTTTGAATATGAACATTTGTAAGAACTGGCTTCCTGTAAACACACAGATGTATTTCTGGGTGGCCGTGTGTGATAGAGGGTCAGCGCTTGTGCGCTTGCGTGTCTGTTGGTGTGTCTTGCGGTAAGACCTTGGTTTCCTCTGTTGACTGAGGGCTTTATTGCAGAGCTATTGTACCCAAACATTTTCTTTGGCCTCTGATTTCAGATCCACCACAAACAGGCTCTCATTGCCAACCTTTGTGTTTCCTCAGCTGGGGGATAACCTCTATTAACTCTCTTCTATTATAAAGAATCTCTCGCTCTCCCTCTCTCATTTCTTTTCCCTTGATCATTTTGTAAAATGCACATTTCTGTCTCTATATTTCTCAAAAAATGGCTCTTTCCCTCTGCTGTAAAAATACAATGTCTACTCTTGCGTGTCTGAGACCGATTTGGTCGAAGGCTTTATTCTTAGAGGAAACTTTATGCTTGTAATGCCTGAATAATGTGGTTTAGGGATCCAGACTAAAAATAAAAATGACTATGGACCACTGGCTCCTAAAATTAAAGCATTTAAGAGCCAAATTACTTTTTGAGATGCCAAATTACAGAATCATTCAGTATAGATGGTTATAAAGCAAATGTTCTTCATTTGGACATAACTGCAAAATCACTCACAAGTCAGTTGTCATCTTAGTAACTGCTTGAACAGTGAGTGAGTGGTTAGAGTGATTTTAATACTGTTGAGTTCAAGACTAATATGTAAGTCTAATCGATGGATTCATCTCAGAGTAATTTGTTTGTTCATTGGTCATTACAGGTTGCACTGCGTTTATTTTGATGTGCAACAAGGAGAAAGCAGCAGGGAAATAGATTTGAATAGCTATGCAGAAAACACTCAGAAAAGATTAATTGTCATAAAATCTCATATTGCGATTGCCAATGGGAACTAATTTTTAAATTTATGCATATTTTTTTAAATGGCTGTTCACACCATGGATAGCTGGAAACTATAACTTTTATAATAGTTCTAATTCTATGCGGAATATAGGTACGGCCACACCACAACAAATGAAAATGACATAGATGGACAATATTATTAGTATGATTTTTTTTTTTAACTGATGAAAAATAAAAAACAACTTCTTCATGTTCTTCCTTTTTTTCTTATTTTTCGCCTTCTACTTCTCCGTCTTCCTTGACTTCATCTTCTTCTTTGTCTTGTGCCAATTACTTTTGGGTTGTGGCCTATGGGCCCTTTTCACAGACTGTGATGACTGAGTTATTAACATTGCAAATCTAATATAGTTTTTCATATAAAAAAATTCATACACATTTATAATGTTACATGTATGCCCTTGTCTCTTGTGTTCAGTTGTGTTTTGAGTTTCTAATGAGTTATGTCTATCACCTATGTCCTGTTAATTACCTCGTTTAGCCCTGTGTATTTAGTTCTCAGTTTCCCCTCAGTGTTTGTCCATCATTGTTCATGTAAAGTGGTCTGTCTGGATGGTCCTGTGGGAGTTCAATTAAAAGTTTCTTGTTCCAAGCTCGCCTTTGCCTTCGTGAGTTTGACCTACAACCCATTTTGTAAAAGAACGACGGACCAAAACAGTTTTTTTTTTTGCTGCGTTTTCTTCATGTTTTTTTTTTAGTTCCCCCGTCTTCCCATGGCACTCCCCAATGTCCTGCTTCTCTGTCTGGCGTGCCTGTCCCGCTTCCCGAAGATTTAGAAGGCATGGAGTGGGTACTGGTACATAACCACTCGCCTTTCACCATCGGCCCCGCTGAAGAGGACAGGGGTACCTGTCCCACTCCACCACCGACAGAGACCAGCCATCCACCACCGACTGGCATAAAGGAAGTGCCTGAGCCCACCGCAGACCGTGGATCGATGAGCCCGAACCCAGGCAGAGGTTGAGAGGAGTCATCGCCCCGGAGCCCGGACCACAGAGAGAGTCTGACCAGGTGCGTGAGTCGGCTACATCATCCTTCGTGGAGGTAGTCCTCGTGGAGCTTCAGGGTTGGGACAGGAGCCCCACCCATCAGCCCGCCGTGGTGAATGTGACGAGGACCTTTGGTGGCCATCTCGAGGAACTGAATAACATCTTCGAGGCGGACTTAATTGACTGGTACTCAGACATTTCTCCAACAACCCCTGTAACCCCTGTTTCTCCAGTGTTCCAAGGTTCTCCTGTGCCCTCAGAGCTCCCACCCACCATCCCTCTTCCTCCGCCGCTGTCTACCAGCCCTTCTGCCTCGACCACACTGCTGTCCATCATCCCCTCTTCTCCTCCCACAAGCAGTATGGAGTCGCCTTGAGATGTCTGTCCAGCAGTGCCGTCTTGCCCAGAGGATCCCCTGTCGTCACTGCTGGTCTCTTCCCCCTACACTCCACCGCGGCCCGTCAACACATCGGCTACTCTATGGCTCCTCCCTCCCTCCCTCGGTTCCACCGGACACCCTCGGCCAAACGGCTTTTCTGGGCTCCCTCGTCTCTCCGGCTCCGCGCACAACTATTATCGTGGCTTCATAAAATGATTGTAGAGCCACTGTAGTGAGATGGGCTTTGTAACGACGTCTTTAGTGCCTTTATGGGTCTTGAGAGAGGAAATGACATTGGTGTCAATGAAGGCCTTTCTGAGCCATCGGATATCAACAAAAATATCTTCATTTGTGTTCTGAAGATGAACGATGTCTTACGGGTGTCGTACATAATGAGGGTAAGTAATTAATGACAGAATTTTCATTTTTGGGTGAACTAACCCTTTAAGTAGCAACTATTTTACTTTCCTTTATTAGACTATGCAAAAATTAAATGCTTTGTGCTGGATTTAGTGCAACTTGAACTTTTTGTTGGATCTGGCAGGTTTGAACCAGATGTTCTTATCCAGTATATGTCTAGATTAAGTCCCGCTGGTCCTGCTGTATTTAACGACTTTTGATGAGGTCCACACTGGTTCCTTTGCTCCGTCCAGTCATCATAAATGAAAAAAGCTAGCTCTAGCTAGAACCTGATGGCGGCATAAATGGATTTTTAAACGCCGTCACATAATTTCTTATTGTGGAATTGTAATTTCGGGGGGAAAAATAATACATTGACGAATTGAAATCAGAGACACTTCTTGCATCTTGTGGGATGCGGGACAAAGCTCCCAATTGCCAGACTGTCCCACAAAATGCAGGACAGGTGATAACTCTATCCGTAATGTCTAAATTACCGAATTGAAGGCCATGTTTCTGCCAGCAAAAAGCAGATAGTTTGCATATGGGCATATGGGTTTACATTTTTGTCTTTTGACAGGCAAAAAAATGCATATTGTTATGAAATGTGAAGTGTGGTGTTTGGGAAAATATGAGGGGTCACTAACTATGTCAAATCTTTCACGTTTTTTTTTAAAGGATTTATACTGAAATTTGTCATATGGTGTAACAGAAAGAATTAAGAATATAGGGGTGTCACACCAAAGGACAACAGAAATGAACACTTTTAAAGTGGTTCCAACAATTCTGAGTCTTAATCTTACCATGAGGCCATGTCATGGGCTTCAGCAACATCACCTTGAATGGGGTCCTTCAACTAATTCAAGGATATGGTGTCATACCAGAGACATGGTTTTCAGTGAGTTCCTAAGCTTTTAGAAATATATGGATTAAAAAAAAATGCATGTCGTTACCAAATTAACCCATACAGATTGGTTGGTAATAAACGCACATCTTATTTGCAATTAATAGTGTAGACAGTCGGCCAGAAAAATCTTAATTTGCCTGCAGTCTAAACGTAGCCTAAATAGTCTTCAAACTCATCTTATATGAAAGTTTTTGACCCATCTACTTGGACACTGATGATTTATTGTTGTAATAAATAAGGTCTTATGAGGCTTTGCTTTAAGGGGTTGATTTTTTTTAAATCACAGGAATGTTTCTTAGTCTGAAAGCTGGGGAAAGTCTGGCTTTATATCAAAGTTTATAGAAAAGGTCAAGGTCACAAGCACTTAACCTCTCTCATAGTGGGGAAGTGCACATCTGTACTGCAGCTTTCCAGCTGCACACGCCTCCTAACCTTTCCTTCTTGCCTTTCTCCACGTTTGGAAATTTACAGGTGTTAGGTCAGCTGCTTTATGCTGTTATGATATTGTTGAAAGGGAGTTTTGAATTTCCCATGACTTCTTCAAAGAGTATCACCATGAAAGCACTTTATGACACTTGACAGTATGTCCTCTTAATATCGTTTTAACAGAAGAACAAGAGAACACAAATCCTTAATTCCCTTCAGCTTTTTGGGAATTTGTATAAAACTCCATTTTACTAACCAGCTGAATTTTTTATATTTCACCAAGCTACTTGTAACATTTGGTGGTTTTAACGTAAGCGTTCTCCTCTCATATATTCTTGAGCATGATCTTCAACTCTGAGAAAGGTTCAATGTGTGTAACTTTTGAACTGAAGGAGGAGGATAAATTTACATTGGGCTATAGGGATATGAAATGGGGCATGGGAGTTTGGAATCGGAATGAGATGTTGTTGCCTGGGGGAAACTTTAAAGTTGTAGAAGTGGCGAGGACTTTAAAAGCTCCCGTTGTGAGTCATGTGGAGAAATATGAGGGTGTGAAGATGGCTCCAACCAGGCGTTCAGGCCAAAACATGATGTTTTGTGTAAAATATGAGCTCAAGCTAATTTTGGAATATGAAGAAAAATATTTATGCATTATATATTTATATGATTAGTTGCATTTTATTATTATTTTTCTGTACCATAATTTTGATCAGAAATAGATTTTGTGTTGTGATTTAAAATGGGGCTCATGTCATTCAATTACGTTACATTTATTACATGCAGTAATATGTTAATTAAATTACATTGCTACATACAGTTACAATAAAAAAAACATTAGAGATGATCTGTGTTAGGGAGAGGGGAGGGGACACATTGTAAAGTTCTTCAAAAAGTAATCCATGTTACTTTTCAGTTTGATTTAAAATTCAATTTAAATTCTATTTCTTCTCCATAACAAACACTTAAGGGATAGTTCCCCAAAAATGTAAATGATCCCATAGTTTACTCACCATCAAGCCATCATATATATGACATTCTTCTTTCAGACAAATACAATCAGAGTTAAATTAATAATGTCCTGGCTCTTTCAAACGTTAAGTAAGTTTTTCAGATTTTTGTGCTACCTGTGGGTATTCACAGGCATCTAGGGTTAATGTTTTAATTAGGGCTGTCAAAGTTAACGCGTTAATAACACGTTAACGCAAATTCATTTAAACAGCACTAAATTTATTAACGCGCGTTAACGTAGCATGCGTGGCATAGCCCGTAGTTGGAAAAAGTGAGAGCAGTCAGATGCAAAGGATGCAGCAGCAAACATTAATAGGGAAAGAAAAGGGTTGACATTAATATTAATATTCTAAACCAAAAATGTAGTTATTGCCTACATAAGTAAGATACCATATTTTCTGTTTAACTTTTATTAGACTCCAGAAAGAAAAGTGTGTTTTTTCATTGAGCACATTCTCTGCAGTGTGAGCGCGATGCACTGCAGCTCACTCTCGCTCATGTCTGAGGTAAATCATTAACACCATCACCGCTTACAGTACACGTGTTTTATTGAACTAAATACATTACAATCGGCTAAAACGAATGCACAGGTTACTTTACTGAACAAGCTCGCTCCCGAGTCCGTGTTCTTCACACTATCCACGTGAATTGCGGCCCAGTTCGGTGCGCACACGCAAAATACCGGCAGTTGAATAGGGTATGCGGATCTCTTAAAAATCTGCGATCAAATTGCAATTAATCGCGAGTTAACTCAAGACAACCATGCGATTGATCGCGATTAAATATTTTAATCGATTGACAGCCCTAGTTTTAATCAATGGGTTTGTGTAAGAAAAATATCCATTTTTGGCACGTTATAAAGTAAAATATCTATTTTCCGGCCGACTTCTGTAGTCAACAAAAGCGTACGATGTAGGACTAAGTGTTTTGAGAAGTTAACACGTTTTGCGTCTCGCAGAAGCTAGATATTTTAAAGTTTTAAATATGGATATTTTTGACTTCAGAGGACCTTTATTAACCTCCTGGAGCCGTGTGGAGAACTTTTATAATGGATGGATACACTTTTTTGGGCTTCACATTTTGTGCTGCCATTTACTGTCCTTATAAAGCTTGAAAGAGCCAGGACATTTTTAAAATAAAACTCTGATTGTATTTGTCTGAAAGAAGAATGACATATACACCTAGGATGTCTTGAGGGTGAGTAAATTACATTTTACACAATTTACATTTTTGAGTGAACTATCCCTTTAGAGATGCACAAACATGCACGTCTGGGAACAGGTGACATGTACATAAAGTAACAAAACACTTTACTTTCAACTTTCAATAAAGAGAGTTGGAGGTAATTTTACCCATAGTGTTAACAGATATTTTGCATGGCATACATAGATCTATGAGTCAGGAAATGCATGTTTTTAAAAGAAAATTAAGAAAAATTAAGGTTTGTGTTTTATAGTTGTTTAATGCATTACAGAGCGTTTATGTAAATGTTTGTCCAGTCAGCAACACTGACACAGCGAATATGCAAATAAGGACTCTAACCCATGGTTTAGAAATGTGCGACGCGAATAAAGATTTAGTTTACCCGGGGTTTAGAATGACCCAGGGTTAACTATTTCAGGCGCGTATACCGTATAGGCTACTCAAACTACAGTACAAAATCTGAAGGTAAGATTTTTAAAAATGTTTTATGTCAAATATTTTATGCTCACCAAGGCTGCGTTTATGCAATCAAAAATACATTAAAAGTAGAATATTGTGTAGAAACCAATGTTTCAATTTTAATATATATTTTAAAATGTAATTGATTTCTGTGACCAAAAGAAAAAACTTGGTGATCTGACATAATTATTTGGCAAACTAGCCACAAGTTTTATTTAACGATGCAAAAACAACAACAAAAAACATGATAAAACTAAAAGTTCACAGGTAAAGCACAATCTTTACAAAGTAATCATTGAAACATTCGCTGATCTTTAATTGATACAACATACAAATCTGTACAGCACCGCTACACTGCGAGCCAAACAGCAAATATGCATGCATTATCTCTCCTCACTGAATTCTGAAGGCCAACATCTGGGCAACGTTTAAGAAATATAGTACAATGACCTAATGCTAAAATGATGGAATGAGAGAAACTGTTCATTTGCTACATTAACATTTGTCTCTGTAGCGTGGGTCATTTTCACATGTGCTGCACTCATGTGTCTTTGAAGACTGGGGGGAATCACATATACACTTTTTAAAAAAGCAGTCTTTTAATGACGTCTTTAGCTGCAAGAGCTTATGTGGGTGTAAAAAATGACCAATGATTATGCTTCCACATATACTGTCTAAACCCAAAGACCTGCCTTATACAATAGGACAATTACACAATAACAGCCACCTATTCTACACGTAATACAGATCTATCTGACTTCACATTGACCCTCTGTTCCCATGTTATATAAACCGAATGCTTATTTAAAATTGTGGGTATTCACTGAACTAGGCATCTAAGCCTCCACTAACACCAGAGTCTATCTAGGTCCAGCGTACTTTTACAATAGAGTTGCAGGAATGAAACCAATGGAGAGGTCTCTTAAGAAATCAATGGAAAGGTTAATCAATTAGGTCAATAATACAATAAGTGTTTTATTTTAAAATAATTTGTGCATAATTTTTATGATTTAAATAACTGCTTTTCAATAAACTCACAAAACTCCAGCAGTTCCATCACAAACCTGCATGGGAAACACTGATGTAAAATGTTATACATTTAATGTTGATGAAAGGAGTACGCTTATTCTCTTTCTACACTGTAAAAAAATATTCCGAAAAAAAGTTACCTGGTGGCCTTAAAATTTTGAGTTCATTGAAGTTAAAATTTTGAGTTAATACAATGAACATTTTTAGAGATTCAACAACCTTTATTAAAATATTAATAAAAGATTTTGTAAGCATATTGGGTAATTGTGTGTGTTTTATTTGTGATGACGCAGTGAAACATGCCAAATAGTGCTATTTTCATGATTTATCACATTGTTTTATGTGGTTCAGATACAACAATATTTTGAGTTTCTATTTATTAAACACATTTCCTTCATTGTATCAACTCAAATTTTTAATTTCAATTAAATTAAAAAAAAATTTATAAACCTTTTATAAACGTGCCATAGAAAAATTTTATTAGAAATCTAGGCTTAAGCCTTGTCTGTGAAACTGGGCAATGATACACATAATATAGATTAGAGCTTTTAATGCATATGATGCTCAACGTAGCATATAAAACCACAACTTTCTGTTTCTAATAGAAATTTGTTTTTCAAAATGTTGAAATGCACAGGATGACAATAAACATTGTCTGTTTTTTTTAAGTGTGTTTCAACGTTTTAATAAGTTGCCATAATTTAATTTGACTTCTGTTCATTTGTATAGTGCTATTCACGATACACATTGCTCCAGTGCTGCAACTAACCAAGTTATTAAAACAACTGTCAAACCTCTGATATGATCAGATTTGTTTTTGTTAAGTTATTTTCAGTAGGCTAATTGAAATAAAGCTGAAATGAAATAAAATAAATAAAACCTACATTTTAGATGAACATTTTAAACTTAAAAAGTTAAACGTGAATTAGAAATGTTGTTTTGGTCTTGTTGTAAATATGTTTAAGTTGAATTACTAAAATGGCTAAAACAGTAGAAAAAATATATAGAAGCTATACTTAAATATAACTTGGTAAACTTAAAGTAAATTCAAAACTACAATAACATATAAATGATCCCAATGTAATTCATTTCTTTCAGAATAGTGCCCTCTTTTGGTGAAAATGCAATTTGCAACTCATTTAGAGCACTGCAAAATCATACATCTTTGATTGGTTATCTGATTTAATATAAGTTTTTGATCTTACAGGTCCTTACAGAGAAGAACAAATATTCCCACATGATATATTGGGGTCAGAGCATTGCAGTTTTGTCTAAGACAGTTGAATAGAGATCTGTTTGATGAAGTCTGGCCTGTCCTTTGCTCTCCCACACACGGCGGGATCTTGAAACGTAAGGTTTTTTCTCAGCTGAAAGTGATTCTTTGTGTACAAGAGCCATTTACTGTTAAACGGATTCCTACACTGGAAGAGGTCAGCAACAAAAAAATCCTTCTTTCAACAGGACAGCAAAGCGCTTGCTTTGTTTGGGTCCGTTTTATGACTCTTTTTATGGTCATTTATCACACATCCATATCGGGGTCTTCTTTCAAACATATGTTGACTCGGATGGATTTTGTGAATACTGATGGGTGGTCCGTGCCGGATACGACCTCGGGTTGACCTTTAAATGGCCCATTTCTGAGCAATATGAACTTTAAACTGGACAGAGGTGTCAGAGGGCAAACGGTCACTGCACATTATGCATAGCTGTCCACTGCTTATACAGCAGACTCCTCTATAACACGCTTATTGGACTGTAAAATCTGAACTGTTCTAAACATTTCAATATAAAATTTCCATGTCAAAACTTAACAACAGTGATGCTCCTTTTTGAATCCGATTTGAATGGCTTTCGATTGTTTTTGTTGTTTTCCTCTTTCAAAGCAGTTTATGCTATTCAAAAACTACATAAATATGAACTAAGCTTTTGAGAAGGTACATAGCAACGTTGTTCCAGGTGAGCTACTGATATAAAAAACACTGTTGCGAACACATTTCAATTGCTAAATGTAAACTATTGGTGTCATGGTTTGCTCCAATAAAGACAGAAATCAAACAAGGTTTATTTAAAATGACTCAAAGACAATCTAACGGCGCGTAAAGACAAGCAATACCAGGCAACTGAACAGTTAACAGACAGTAACTTAAAGGGGGGGTGAAACACTCAGTTTCAGTCAATCTCATGTCAATCTTGAGTACCTATAGAGTAGTATTGCATCCTTCATATCTCCGAAAAGTCTTTAGTTTTATCATATTTATAAAAGAAATATGGGCTGTACCGAGTCTTTCCGGAAAAAACCGAGCGCCTGGAGGCGTATCGTGTGGGCGGAGCTAAAGAATGATGAGCGCGCAAAGCGGTGACGTCCTCAAGCGTGGAGAAACCCATCTATCTCAGCTAATACAGATAATGATCCACAATCAAATCTGAGGCTGAAATAAATTGAACAGGAGAAACGGCAACATCAGGATGTCCGTCTCTGTGGTATGTACTGTATTTAGGGGCCTTTGTGTGCAGTTTATGAGGACATGATTCGGTTTATGGACTATTGTATGTGACTAGACCTTAGAGGTAGCAAGCAAAACGGTTTTGCACGTCAGAGTCAGAATAGTGTAACGTTATACAGAACAACAATGGAGTAACCGTTAGCGCATTTGAATGACGAAGCACGCGATCGTATCGTTTACTGATGTTTACTCATGCGACGGTAGCCAATAGCAGAGACATTTGAAGTTGATTTACTCACCGGCATCTTCCAAAGCAGGACCGCTCTGTCAAAAACACACTTCTTTGGTATGATTTGGTGAAGTCCTGTGACAGCAGTGACCGTGGAAATCCACTTTGCGACGCGACTGAAGCGATGCCTTGAAGCTTCCCGTCATTTCTGCGTTCAAATCGGTTCAAATGCAGCGCTGCCTTCCCGGAATGCTGTGCTGAAGCGCTGAAGTCGCTCGACGTCACCCATAGGAATAAAGTGTAGCACGGCGCGCCACATAAGTGTTCACGGACGACTGGATCTGCACCTGAGAGACTGTTTACAGCGTGCATTTCCTCTCTCTCCCTCTAGTGACGCGCGCGCACCCTTCCGGGAGAAGAGCCCGTACAGCCCATACAAGGACCTTCCGCTCTATTTAACGTCAAATAGACCCGGAAGGAGTATTTTTAACACAGAAATACTCCATCAAACGTCCAACATTAGTTTTTGAAACTTTGTCTATGTTTAGGATGGGAATCCAAGTCTTTAACAGTGTAAAAAGCTCAGTATGCATGAAACAGCATTTCACCCCCCCTTTAAATACGTAAATGAGGGAAATGAATACCACCTGTGATTATCAACAACGTAACCATAACGACAAGTAAAAGGTGGCGGGAAAACTGAACAAAGGAAGAAATGTGACTAATGAAAACAAACTTAATGTCCATTGAAAACTAAAACAAACTGTGACAAATAGCTGTGCAATTTATAGCCTATATACTTTTCAACACTCACTGTAAAACTGTTGAATTCATGTTGTAGGGTTAGTTCACCCAAAAATGAAAATTCTGTCAATAATTACTCACCCTAATGTCGTTCAACACCCTTTGTTCATCTTATGAACACAAATAAAGATATTTTTGTTGAAATCCGATGGCTGAGAAAGGCCTTCATTTACACCAATGTCATTTTCTCTCTCAAAACCCATAAAGGCACTAAAGACGTAGATACAAAGCCCATCTCACGTTACAAAGTGGCTCTACAATCATTTTAAGAAGCCACGAGAATAGTTTTAGTGTGTTAAAAAATAAAAAATAGACTTATATAGTGATGGGCCGATTTCAAAACTAAACTTTGAACCGTTATGAATCAGTGTATTGATTCATTTGGATCGCCAAAGTCACGTGATTTCAGCAGTTTGGCTGTTCAATCCGAATCATGAATCGAACTATCAACTTAAATTTGTAAGTAGGCCTACTTTCAACTTAAATTACGTTAAACTGACTAAAAAAATTAGCTGAGTCTTGAATATATTTTTTGACGAGTTAAAGCGATGTAAAACGTTGTCATAAAATTTTAGTATACAGCTATTCAAACTTTTTAAATGCCACAAATAGGATTTAAAAAGATAGATACGTTTTAAAAGTAGTTGTATAAATTGCTTTGTCAATGTTTTGACAGCTTTTTGTTTGCTTAAATTGTATTAATGTTGGTGTACTTGTCATTTTTATATGTCTATGGCTTTTTTTATTTCAACTTTAACAATTCTAGGCAACTTAAACATTTAAATGTTGCCTAAATGAAATTAAATAAATGTAAGCAGTTTTTTTCTTTCATAGTGTGTGTGTGTGTGTGTGTGTGTGTGTGTGTGTGTGTGTGTGTGTGTGTGTGTGTGTGTGTGTGTGTGTGTGTGTGTGTGTGCACTTGTTTATATTACATTGTGGGGACCAAATGTCCCCATAAGGATAGTAAAACCTGAGATCACCTACATTGTGGGGACCATCCAGCGGAATCATAGGATGAGTTTTTTTTGAGAAAGTAAAAATGCAGAATGTTTCCTGTGATGATGGGTAAGTTTGGGGCAGGGGAAGTGTAGGGGGATAGAAAATAGGGGTGTGCACGAATATTCGAATAGTCGAATATTCGATCTGTAATTAACATTCGAAAACTAAAAATACTATTCGAATTTTATTTTGTTAATTGGCTGGCAGTAAATGCAGTTGTAGCAGATATCAAGTGGTACCCTCAGGACAGAAGGACAGCCAAACATGGATGAGATGAAGGATGTGCATTTATTTACTTAAAAGAAAAACTAGGTTGGAGCAAAATTATTAAACACACACACTGGAAGGCCTACTGTCTCACTCCGCACTTCCCCGTCTGTATTCACAGTCAGACTGAGCGCGAACGCTTAAAGGGGAAACGATAACGCATCCTAAGGTGCGCCACTAATTAAGGCCCCACCTACAACAATTGGTAGGAACTCCCGACTGGAACCATTGAAAATTAAACATAAATAACAATGAAAGGGTAACATTAAGTTGTGATGAAGTTAAAACATTTACAAAAATATTTATTTCAACACAAATAAGGTAAGGTAAAATAAAATAATAAAAGTAGGATGACATAAAATAAAAAGTCACAAGCAACTGGCTACACAGTGCATCCATGAGAAATCCCTCTAAATCTCGCAGTTATATCTCAATCCACTGGGTGGCGTTGTGGAGCAGGTTAATAATTTAAGTGCATTTGATCACAATGTCGTCGTCTGCCTCGCAATGTTTGGAATTAACGTTACTTCGATGAAAATTGAAAATGCTGTTTGCACTATGATGAAAATGCACAAAATGGAGTTACTTTTGATGAAATCAATTACTGAAACTGAGTTATAATGATATCACCACCACAAACGAGAATCACATGAAATCCAAACACCAGTGGAATGAGCGATCACTGCTCAGGAGTGCAGGTAAGCTCATCTGTAGCTAAGTTACCCCGAGTGCGAGTGAGATAACTTATGATAGCAAAATGATCTCGAGACAAATGCTTCCTTTAAAGTTCTTTGAGGGTTTATGAATAGAAAACACAAAATTCTTCACTCAAACTTCACTTAACCGTTATCTTTGTCTCCGCAACGCCTGTCAGTGGCGCATTTTCTCACCCGAGAATAATATCATAATAATCCAATAATATTATAGTTTATCCCTACATGAAAATGTGAAACAATACAAAGTAAACACATCAGCCATATCAAACACACACACACACACACAGGTCGGTAGGCTATAGCCTATTGACGTGTGTGTGTGTGTGTGTGTGTGTACGTCACGCTAACTGACGCGCTCTGCGCTCGTGCTCCTTGAGCTTATAATGCTTTTGTTCTTTAGGCATTTTTTACACACTGTTTAATGTTTTAAAAACCTTAAGATATAACGTAAGCGTGTTGTGTACATTGCCTAATCATAAGCTTGTTCAGAAATGGTGACGACATGTTTAGAGAAAAAAAGAAAGAAACATCTCTCATTTTCTCAAAATACCTAATTTAAATAAACGAATATTCGAATATTCGATTTTTATGAGCCCAAATATTCGAATACAATATTTTGGGAAAATGCCCATCCCTAATAGAAAATACAGTTTGTACAGTATAAAAACCATTACGAGAGTCCCCACAAAGATAGTAAACCAGACGTGTGTGTGTGTGTGTATGTGTGTGTGTGTGTGTGTGTGTGTGCGCGCGTGTGTGTGCGCGCGTGTGTGTGTGCGCGTGTGTGTGTGTGCGTGTGTGTGTGTGTGTGTGTGTGTGCATGTGTGTGTGTGTGTGTATTTGTGTGTGTGTGTATTTGTGTGTGTGTGTGTGTGTGTGTGTGTGTGTGTGTGTGTGTGTGTGTGTGTGTGTGTGTTATTTTCACTTACAGGAAGGAACACTGATGACATGACAGGGCATGATGCATGCAAGGAATTTAAATGGCATCAAGGGAAGAGAGGTGGATGCCATTTTTGCTTGGTCTCCAGTGTGCTCCATTAGTGTTGGCCACAACAGAGCTGTCATTCAACAAATCAGATCAACAATGTCTTTTTGTTGCTGACTCGGTCTTGAGTTACCACTAGATGTCGCCCCAGGCTAACCAATACTGATGTGCACACCACTCAACACTAGCTTTAGCTCAATTTTGATGAAACGAAAGCTTCTGTAAGTGATACTGATATCGGTACCAGTAACTGCAAAAATAATGACTGTATTTAAACAGGTTTCTGAAGCACTTCCCCTGTCTGCAATGGTTTAGTCAAGCATGTCCCAGAGTTTACCTGGAGTGTTAGCCAGAGTCTGATCTGAGGTATAACACAGGATTCAGCAGCATAGAGACACATAATCTGCAAAATGTTCAATGACAGTGATATCTCTGATCTAAAATGGGTGATATGGATGTCGTGTGTAGTGGGATTTTAGAAGCGTTCAGATCTCTCAGCCTGGAAAAAGGATTACATTCTTCACCATGCAGTGAAATATGCTGATACTGACAGTAAACATTCACAGTGTGGGTCGGCAGGCATCATTGTCAGAACCAATGAAAGTGAGACCATAACAGAGACCAAAGCGTTGGTCTGCAGCATATAGTGCACATCAAACAACTAAGATCAAGCTTCAGAGCCCATATAATCAGAAATGTTAGTTATGCACCTTTTAGAGTCCAAGCATTAACCTCTAATCTCGCTAGAAATGTGTGGATTTATTTCAGCTCCCAAGCAACTCCATAGCAATCAAACTTAGCAACCGTTTAGGAAATCCTATATCTCTGCATCAAACATCGTAGGTTGGCACTTTTAACTCATGCTGGCAAACACGGCTTCCATCATGCTACACATGCTAGCAGTGAATAACTACATGTTAATTACCATTAGATAAGTGTTAAAAATACTAATTATTAAACATGATAAAACAATGCAAAATCATGTTAGCATTGTGTTGCTATGTGTTAAAAAATGAAAACTCTATAAATAGTCCATAGTAACCATCTGTGACAACTAGCAAATGCCTAACAACACCATATCAATTACCCTAAGCAACCACATAGCAACACCCTACCAACCACCTACCAACACCCAAGCAACCACCCAAAATACCATAGCAACTGCCAAGCAACCACCCAGAATACATTAGCAACACCCTAGTAACCTCCCATGCCATCCAAATTACCCAGCAACACAATAAAGACCACTCAGAACACCCTAGCAACTGCCTAACAACCATCTTGAACACACTCCCTTGCAACCAGTCAGAACATCAAAGCAATCACCTGGAAACACCCTAGCAACCGAGTTTTGCTGCGATGTCACCCTTTTTGGTTCCCCAAAGAACTTTTCAGTCAATATTTCTTAATTTCTCACAATAAAGAACATTTTGTGAATTTGGTTCCATGGATGTTAAAGGTTCTTTGTGGAATCATACGCCAAAAACCTTTATTTTTAAGAGTGTAAAGGGGAGATTCACCCAAGGGGGTAATCTAGCGCTCGGAAAGCGTTCCACCCATAGGGGCGGCCATTGCTAACCAAGCCATCACCTGCTGTTAGCATCCCATTGACTCCCATTCATTTTTGAGTCACTTTGACAGTGAATAACTTTACATCTGAGGCGTTTAAAGACTACATTTGTCCATTGTTTATTTATAAAGAAACACGACAATGCATAAAAGGCTCCATTACCTTGTATCTTACACGGTACACTGTAAAAAATTATATGTTCAATAAGTTATGACAACATATGTTTATACATTGTTTTAACTCATCAAAATAAGTTAAGAAATGTTAAACTTTTTTTTATTAGTTATACAAGATGTAACTTTTTTTTTTTTAAGTCAGTTTAACATAATTTAGGTTGACATAACTTAAACAACCAAGTCAATTGTAAAGTTAAAAATTTGCCTTTTTTTTTACAGTGTAGAAGCTGTTTTTGTAAAAATAGGCTAATGGTCATAACTAACGCGACTGTCGCACATTAGAGAAAATACCGTATAGACAGGAGGAGACGCTCAGAAGCAATCTTTTACTGTCTATGAGACAGTCAGGGGGACGTGGAAACATAAAGTCTGATAAAGTAAAGAGAGAAGAATAGGGAGAAGCTGATAGTGAGCCAAAAGGACCGGTAGAAAATATTTAAACAACGTGATTCAGATTTCACTTTCCACAACTAGCAGAAGACCTACAACTGTCAGACAGGAGGCTCACGTCACATCTACGTTGTCAAGCTCAGTTTGAGCCTGCGCAGTTTGCTCAGCCATCAGGAAGTGAGTGCCTCTGATTGACTTCACAATTCACCGTTGAAGTCTATGGGGGTCGCTGTGTCCATTTCTCTTACTGTCTATGGATTCACTAGCCTGGATGCCAACCGATCTCAGCTCAGCCCACAACATATTTAGGTCAGGAAGTTCAGTCTGGAATGGATCCGTAGAGGAGTTATTATGCTCGAACAGAAACTGTTCGGACCAATCACATTGTCAGGCCAATGATTGACAGATTATCACCAGAAACGTAATCTGCCACGTCATCAAAGAGCACTTGGGTTGAATTAGTTTAAAACAATGATGGCTGTTGTTGAAGAACTGAGATGTGTACTGTAGATTCTGCCATCACGTCTGTTATAAAAGATATCGACAGCGCATTAATTTTAAAAGAGGAACAGAGGACCGCGATCAAGGCATTTGTCGATGGGAAACATGTCTTTAGCATCTGTAGCTTTGTAGTCTGTAGCTTTGATTGGTTGTAGAAACATCCAATTGAGGTCTTTCCAGGTTTGGTTGAAATACACCCCATAATCACAGTCCAATAGAGCAGTTTCAGACTCATATTCTGACTAGAATTGAGTATGATCATGTCAGGCAAGCGATTCACAGTTATCACCTCTAGTCCAAAGTAAAGCTCTTCTGTTATCAGTATTTAATACCTTGGTGTAAATATATTTGGTCTACACAGCTTGCTAACAAAGTAGGGGACCACAATGCAGTGTTAACAGTGTTATCATGGCTGCTATGAGAAAATACAACAGATCCCATCCTCATGTTGATTATTGATCCCCAAAAATCTCTTGATCTTCTCATGACAGTTGAGAAGAATGCTAGCATGGTTGGGTTCAAAATGAAGACTTTATGCAAACCTATAGAGAATCGCGATGCGGTGGAGACTAGACTTATATAGACTTCTCTTCTCATTTTTCAATCCAGTCCACATGCAAACAGTTTATACAGTCCAACTAGAGCTTATGACGTTTTTCTGCATTGTTCTGTGTCTTTGATCACACACAAGCAACTAAAAAAAGAAAGGAAGTAAATGTACCTCCGAAGATAAAAATAACTGTGAATATGCTCTTTTGCAAAGGGCTGCCACACTGAAAGCGATAGCTGCCTGGAGACATTTATACCCACAAAGTCTTTAAGCTCTGCATGTTCTGTACTTTGAAGTCATTTGCATATAATATCTCAGTAGGAAAAAAGTCCAAAGAACTGGAAAGCTAAAAATAAGATAATTTTGGCCATTATCCAGACATTCATCTCCTCTGATTGTTCAAATGTAAAGAGGACAGAATGAGTTTAAAACCACCTCAGTGCTCTGGCAGTTTGCGGTAGAAATGGAAAACTGTAGGTGGTCTTGTTTTGTGACAAAATTCCATCACTGTGGCAGTCGAGAGATAACCAGGGAATAGTATTGATGTGAATTTCACTCTGACTGAGTGTCTGTTCTCCGTCCACAAGAGGTGGTGATAAACCAGTGAAGGTGTGGGGTTACTCAGAGTCCAGTAAAAGACATATGGCAACAGGACACGGTGCAAACGTCATGGGAGTGATGGAGCGATATTAAATAGTCAGAGGTGATAACAACATTCACACCAATTCAGTGGGAGGAGAGGAGATTGCATATTAATGTGTTTTTTCCCCCATAGTTTTTTATCTTTGCAGTCTATTCATCATATGAGGTCAATGGCTGGTCACTGGAGCTATACATGAGCATGTGACATAACAATGACATGGCTGACATTTAAACAGCAGGAGGCTCCACATTGTTAATCTCTACGCAAAAAGCCTGACCTTATCTATTAATAGATTTTGGTATAGAAGTTTTGGGACGTCTGCCTTTACATGCACAGGAGCTTTAATGACATCCCATTCTTAATCTATAGGGTTTAATATGGAGTTGACCCACCCTTTGCAGCTATAACAGCTTCAACTCTTCTGGGAAGGCTTTCCACAAGGTTTAGGAGTGTGTTTATTGGGATTTTTGACCATTTGTGAGGTCAGATACTGATGTTGGACGAGAAGGCCTGGCTCACAGTCTCCTCTAATTCATCCTAAAGGTTTTGAGGTCAGGACTCTGTTCAGGCCAGTCAAGTTCCTCCACACCAAACTTGCTTTGTGCACTGGTGCGCAGGAAGAGGCCATCCCTTAAGTGTTCCCAAAAAGTAGGGAGAATGAAATTGTCCAAAATGTCTTGGTATGCTGAAGCATTAAGAGTTCCTTTCACTGAAACTAAGGGGCTAATTCCAACCCCTGAAAACAAATCCCACACCATAATCCCACCTCCATCAAACTTTACACTTGGCACAATGCAGTCAGACAACAACCATTCTCCTGGCAATGACCAAACCCAGTTTTGTGCATCGGATTGACAGACAGATAAGTTTGATTCATGTTTCCAGAGAACACGTCTCCTGCTCTAGAGTACATCTTTACACCACAGCATCCAACACTTTTCTGGATGGATGGATGGATGGATGATAAATAGATTAAAAAAATTAAGTATTTGTAATTAGATAATATTACATGTTTAAATACTCATAATCAGACTGCAGTTACTTGTCTAATAATGATTACATTAGTTATCACTCAGTGAGTCATTTAACTATGTATTAATATCTTTGGAAGTATATCTTTGGATAATGTCTTTCAAACACATGGACATTTTCATATATTTACATTGTAACACAGTTTTTTGTTCAGGGAAGAAGGAGGCGGGAACTGGTGAATATTAAAAAACTTTAATCAAATAAATGAAACGAGATTAAAGCTGACAGTCGTCCATGAGGCGCTGCCCGCAAACTCTCATTTTATTTATTTGACACACATAATAAAACAAACAAAACCATAACATAAAGTCTTAAACCTGGGTCGCAGTCGTGAAACACTTAACGGTTCCCCTTACCTAAGAGAACCGCCTAAGGGATTATATGCAACACCCTTAAATCATTCCCTTAGATAAGGGGAAATCACGCCTTAAGTATCATACTTAAGGGAAAAACTTAAGGTGTTCTATGCAACCGGGCACAGACCTGGTGCCCTCTCATCCTTAACTGGTGTCGCTCGTCCTTATATGCCTCTGAGATCCCCCATGAGAGGACTCGAGACCGATATGCCTTCGCAGGTGACGGTCCTTTTCAAGCAAATACCAGCCTCCCACGTCTCTCGTTCATCTACCTCGCCACATATGTCATTGAACGTTAAAGGTGCACTATGTAACTTTTCCGTCTGCTAGAGGGCGCCTATTTAAAACAAAGGTGTAGTTTGACGATGCCAAGTTTGAGCTCAGAATCTTGGGACCTCTGGTCTTCACCTCACAGCCGGCGGAAAAGAATCAGGATCGGACTCTGGCAGAAATCATGTTGATGGATGTGATTATTAACGTTACTGTATGAAGCAGAACAGTACCGAGTGTTGAGGAGCTGAGCAAGGCCACTGGAGCGATAGTTAAAGGGTTATTTCAGAGATTTAGCATAGAAATCACATTTCTACTACATTAATGAACCAGTTTAAATACAAAGATTAGTGCTAAATCACAGAAGTAACCCTTTAATCAGATAAACGCAACAAACTTTTATTCATTTTAGTCATGTGTATGAGGTAAAGCAGCTCTGTTTATCATATTAGACACATTTAAGTGTCTTTTTATGTTATGACGTTACTCTGTGCGTTCGCTCAGCAATTGTCAGGCTGTCACATGTGACGCCCCAGTGACTTCATGAAGTGTGTTTACCTGATCACTTATCTTATAATTTGCAGTTGAGTGATATAGAAACAGCTGCAAAGCAAAATTCCTACAAAAGGACTTTTAGAAAATCGCATTGGCGCGGGAGAGACCCCATCCGGCAAGTAACATTGAGACTTTTCCAAGTGCAAGTTCATTCTGTAGAGCCGGGAACACAGCATCAGTTTCTATCATTTGTGACAGTGTATGGAAGTTTAGACGTGGTTTGAATACGCCTTTTGCCGAACTCGATGTACTTCCTTTTCTCATATATCAGATTGGAATGGTGTTTATTTTCAATAAAAATTAAGAATATATTTGAAAAGTGGAAATAAAGTGTCTAACATTTGTTGTAACCGCTGCTCATGTTTTGTATGTGGACAGATTGTAGGTACAGTTTTGGTTTTTGTAGACATTGACCCACCCTATGCCTCACGTTAAAGTACCCAGGCCCGCTCTCTTTTGCCCAGGCCCGAAAAAAAAAAAATTCTGCCTACGCACTGTACTGGGTAAAGCCTTTCTGCAAAGTAAAGCCAGAAACCGAGAGTAACGCAGATATGACATTGCCAGGTGACTCCCTCAGACGTCCAGGCTCCTTGGTTTAAAAGAGCAATTTTCTCACAGTTTACAAATACTTGGAAACATTTGAGATATTGTAAGTATTCAACAACAACAAAAAACACTGGCCTAGTGGGTTTTGGATATTTTACTGAAAAATGTTACATAGTGCAACTTTAAGTTCATGGTTCTCTGATGTCAGTTAATGGTCATCATGACATGCAGGTAAACAAATACAATATATTTTTAATAAGAGTTTTATTTTTACCGTTTTAATTTTAAATTTTGTATTAGGCTACTTAATAACTTTTCATTAAACGCGTGAACCCCCTGCAGTTCCATCGTGAACCCCAGTTTAGGAAACCCTGACGGAATGTTTAATACTCTACATGTAGTTTTTTTTTTTTTTTTCAAGTTGAAATATTAGGAATGACACAATTCCCTGTTTTGAAAGTGACAGTGTAATATAGAAACACCTTAAAATGAGTCGACCTTTTGAAAGTCATTTTAAAGCTAACATTGGGCTACTGGTCACTAGGCTTGCCGTACTGACAGCTCCACCGCCACCTGTCAGTCTTCGCTCGCATGCAGCTCCCCGCCAGTACGGAGTTCCAGGAGCGCTCGTGCTGCTGACCGCCTGCTAGTGTGACGTCACGGGAGTTGCCGTACTGACCGCGCCGCCTGTCAATCATTCCTTCACGGCGAGCGTAAAGCATCTCAGCGCTGATATGCGCGTGAAACCAGCGCTGTCCACAATGCGGTCTGTCGACGCAGCATCAGGTGAGGATATAACTCCGTGTGTTTGAGGCTTTCTGTAAGTAACACAGAAGGGAAATAAACAAGAAGCATGGATAAACGCGACAAGAACGCGAAAAAGGATTCAGGGAAGTCTGCTAAACGCACAGGGAAACTGTTCCGGAGAAAATCGTTTAAATCCGTGGAAAGTTTGGTGAGTAAGATCTTGAAAAGTTTGGGAAGCTTGGCTAGCGGCGGAGAAACAACCGAACGGTCCGATGCTGAGGAGGATGACGGTGGGTTCGGAGAAAGCGCACCTTGCGCTGGAAACACGGGACATGTGAAAAAAGAGGACAGCGGACAGGTGAGGAAAAGTTCCTCGCTTCCCTGCCGTTATTCCGCGAAAGAGCGACTGTTTTCGCTGTACGGGGATAAAACGCCAGGCGTGTTGGGTCTGAAGAACCACGGGAACACCTGCTTCATGAACGCCGTCGTGCAGTGCTTGAGCAACACGGACCTGCTCGCAGAATACCTTGGTTTGGAGAAATACAAACCGGACCTGTGCCACAGGGAAATGAATGGATTTATCAGGCGCGAGAACGGTCAGCACGAGAGAGGGGAGTTCACGGAACGCCTCGCGTCTTTGGTCCGAGCGCTTTGGACTTTTCAATATACACCCCAACTCTCGGCTGAGTTTAAGGTAGACTCACCTCTCTTAAGTTCACCATGTTGCCACTTTTATCTGACGCTTTTATCCACCTATACAGGCATCCCGCGAAGGTTCCTCAAATAACCTATTGTATTCGAGAAACTTCAGCCTCAAGCTGCTCAAAAGCTCTTCGCATTATAGCCTGTAGGGTTACAGGAGGAAACAATAATACATAAATATAATTACATTAAATGCAATTGTGTGAATAAAATGCTAATGATAATAATACTATTACTTAATTAATATGATAATAATATTACTTAATTTATTTAAAAAATAAGTTAATGGTTCTCTGATGTCAGTTAATGGTCATTACATGTAGGCAAACAACTACAATATTTTTTTTAGTAATTGTTTTGCTTTTTATTGTTTTTATTTTGAAATTATTTTGTTTTAATTGAAACTTTTATGATTGAATTAATAGCTTTTCATTAAACTAATGAACCTCCTGCACCAAAAACTACTAACCTAACTAATCATATAAATTTCAAATTTTAGTTAAAGACAAGTAAACTGTAAGTAACAAAATAACATATAATCAAATGAGGAGTAATAGCACACATAGAACAAACGCATAAACAAACAAATAACTCTAACTGTAATAAATAATCCAATGTAAAGTAGCACTTCACTGTATAAATGAAAAATAGATTAACTCAAAAATTATTGTGAGTTAATTAAGTTGTTAATGAAGTTTTTTGTCTTTGTTTTAATGTTAATTAAATGACAAAGTCAGCAGCGGTTTTATTAGGCTGCTGTCACATTAAGAGCTGCACGGATCCACTATATTGACACACGTTTTACTTTGCAACTCTTTATGTATAACAGATTTATTCAGGTTTACTATACTTGCCGAGACCGGCTTTTTTTTTTGGACATCATTTGTGTGCATGTCTGTTCAAGCCCAAGAAGACATGAACGAGAGCTCAATTTAGCATTCACACTCTGTCTGAGATGCAATTTTCTTGGTGTGTGAGTTTTAGATTTGAACACACAAAGCTTCTCACACTATTGAATTAAGTTATCTTTTGCGTCTTCTTGCGCTTGAATATGAAAATTGTGCAGATGATAAACATTCGCGATACAGCACTGGCCAGATCAGTTGTGCCAACTGTCTTCAATGAACTGCCATCGGGCAGTCCTTATTGTTGAGCTCTGCTTTTACATTCATATGTTTTAAAATCCTCATGGATAGGGCTGTGCAATATATAGAAATTATCGAAATATCGCAAATGTACATATCGCAATATGCATATCTCAACGGCATGCAATATCTGAATGTTGCTCAAATTAAATTGTTGAATGAAGTTATTAAATGCAATAATTTGCGAAAAACAATAACTTGCAGTCTCGGGCTGTCTGACACACACACCGAAACGTGAACGACACTGCTGGTCACTTTTAGAAGTTGAAGCGATGCTTTCTTTTTCCAGAAAGAATGTGAAACACAAATTATTTAATTCTCAGTTTTTAAATATTTTTTTAAAAATAAAATTTAAATAGATTTTACACACTAATTGCAATATCATATTGCATTATTTAACAAGAAATTGCATATCACATTTTTCTTTAATATCGCCCAGCCCTACTCATGGACGTGTTTCAGCTTCCCATACCTATAAATCAACTGATGAATCTGCTTTATCTGATGTGACCGTTTTGTTCAGTGTAAGCAAATGCTTTCCCACAGGATGGACTCTTCTAAGCAAAAAATAGATCAAGATGAGAAACTTCCCATTATCACCAGAGAGTAAATGTAAAAATACTTGAGTGCACTCTCAGATAAGGCATCGCCACACTGGACAGTCCTGAACTCAAGTCTTATGTAACACTTTGCTTTCTCAGAAATCTACAACTAGATTAATACATTTGCTAGAGAAATGATGAGAACTTGCCACTAGAGAGGGTAGATGTGCAGAAAGATAATGGTTTACTATGGTAGTAGTACTGGTACAAATCTCTTCACAATGAAAGTTACGTTGCCTAATTAGTCCAGCCATTGCCATCTATAGTCAGTATTACTATAACAATCACTCAGCAACCGTTTCTAAAAAATTCTAGTTGCTGTGTCCCTGATTTGACCTTTACTAATTTCCTTAAATAAGAAATACACACAAACACACACACACAGTATAGCTTTGAATACTCTTCAAAAACAAAGATGTTTGTTAGTTTGCTCGAGGTGGCAAGAACATGAACAAAGATCATACTGGCCAGGACATTACATACTTCACGAGAAAAGCAGTTGCCAAACATCTCTGTTTCTCCACATTAACCCTACCCACTTTAAATTTCTGACCAATCACACAATAGTTCTTGGACACCCGCTAGAAAAAAAGTTCTGCTCTGACGATGTGTCGAGAACAAGCTGTGAAAACTCCCAAACCATGGCTGCAAGAACAAAATGATGTGGGAGCAAGAACTTTTTTTCTCTGTTCTTGCGGAGTATGTAACAGCCTTAACACACTTTTAATTTTTTGGAAGTGCAGTTCAGATTTTGTAAAATATCTTTGTGATCAGTATTCAATTTCCATGAAAGCCAGATTTAAATCAACATGAGTGTGAGTAAATGATGACAGAATGTCATTTTTGGGTGAGCTACTAACCCTTTAAGGCTTTTCCAATATCACGTAATAAAACGCATCTCAAGCCATTTATCTTCGGGTAGGTGTAGCTAAAGTAACAGTCAGGTGGGAGAAATCCATAAAAGATTTCCGAGGAAAAGCGTCATTGAGAAGAGGTGGGAGTGTAGCCATAAGGTAACCTGCTCTGATGGGAAACAGAGGCTCAGTTCTATTCACACCCTACTATCAAAAGTCTGAAATTATTGCCTTGAAGGACCCCAGTCTGGGCTGACTGTTAGACGAGTGGAAAATTACAAGATCATTTAAGGTAAAATGTAAGGCTATACCCACTCAATGGGGGAGAAAACACCCAAGACATTTATGGATAAGTCTAAACTGTATATTGGGGACTCAACACTAGGCAACAGACTCATCTGATTCAGAGTCTAATGAGTTGTCGTAAATTTACATGAGGCTGTCTGAGGCATGATTTGCTTTTTCCTGTGTTGACAGAGCCCAGAGTATCTTGTCTAGGGATGGCATAAATAAACTTGCGCTGCTTCTCTGACGTCTGCGAGAGTTAATGAGTGCCTAACTGCACAAATGGGGAGCCATCTATAAACAATCAAGAGCTCTAGCGTATAATTTAAGCCTCCCACTGCGCTTAACTTCATTTGTGCAATCTATTCAGTAAAGTGCAATCTATTTCTAATTAGACTTAAAAGGACCTGAATTACACAGTGACAGCATTACAAGTGGCGACTCGTTCAATTACGCAATTTTTAATTCTATGGAAGAGCAAAATCTTGCAGAACTTGTGAGTTTGAAATTGTCACTGTACCAACATTTTCAATTGGTACTAATACCAGTACAATGTTATAGTTCTCTCTACCAGAGCAAAAACTATTGAATTATGTACTCTTTTTTCATGTACTCATTTAATACTCATCGATAGATTCTGATTTAATCGTGCATTTAAATATAGTTGTCAATCCAGAAACTTTGCGGTGTACTTAGCAGCATGAAAAACTAAACTTGTGTTTAGATTGTGAATGTGAACGGTTAATAAACATAAAGCAAGAGAAGAGCCCTCCCTTTATAATCACTAAAGCCCCATTCACACCGCCAGCGACTTTGTTGCTGTATGTCTCTGTACTGTGAACGCGCTTGTGGGTGTTCCCAGTGCTGCCGCTCTAATGTTACAGGTAGAATGAACGTCCTACCATATATCTATAGAAAATACAATCACAAGTAATATGTGAAGGAACACACCATTGGCAGGGCTCAATCCGAGGATAAACAGTTGTCTTTTTCAAATTCCCTTTGGATGCAACAGCAATGAAGAAGGTGAAGCGGAGCTTTTGCCGTATTTGGCCACATCTTTCTTTTTTGCTGTTCTTTTATCTTTTCCTAAAGAAAAGCTAAATTGTTACCTTTGGCTTGGTTTGCTCAGTTGGGGACAGTTGAAATTATTCAACTAAATATACAAAAAAAAAAAATTAATTTGGTCTTATTTAATTCTATAAACTATAATACTGATCTGCCAACATTGTCACTATGGTAAATTAAAATAAGCTGATAACATCACTGTTTTCTCCACAAGGATTGTACAGCCAAATCAAATTTTGTTGCAATATTGTCCTGTTTAACACTGTGAAGCTGCTTTGAAACAATCGTCATTGTAAAAGTGCTATATAAATAAAGTCGATTTGAAAGACCGTTGTTCAGCAGCTTCTTTGTTTACAAGCAGCACATGGAACCGCCACAACTCTGCCGTTATTATGTTAAGCCCACCCACCGACTTTATACACAATGTGATTGGCTTGAGTCTTGTTTTTCCAGTTCGCAAGCCAACTGTTGCTAGATGACCCTGGCTACAAATTATATTTGTTGCAGCTAATGTACATTTAGATTTTTAGGCTAATTTGACTATGAATATACTTAAATAATTAAAAGTAACACTCTGCTGTTGGAGAGTGAATGCTGCTCTGTGCATTAAATCATTAACTAGATTAATGATTGAGCTCAACAAATGAAATTCACTCATACGGTCAAAAAAATTGTAGAATGTTTGCATTTTACAAATAATAAATTGATTAAACTCACTAAAACTGCCGACAGTTTCTTTTCCACACATCGTATTATTATATCCATTTTATTTGATTAGTCATTTGATTCGATTTGATACATATTATGATACTGAACTCATGATACAATATTGCGATAAATGGTAAAAGGTTAACACAAAAAAAAAAAAAAAAATACCTTTGTTGATTAAAATGCTAAATTTGTTATTATATTGGGAGTGGAAATAAATAGGCTTGGACTTGGTGCTGGTAACCCAATGTGCAGGACAATGGTCTCACCAGAATAAATATATACATGATTCTGAAGCTGAAAATACTGAATTATTTTAGACCAATATGCACTGTCACTGACTAGATACATTTAAAATTATGTACAAGTACCACTTTTTACTGGTAATAAGAAATTTGCCATTTTTTAGGGCCCACAAATATTCCCCCATTGCATTTTTACACATTATATTCAACATTATCCATTAAAGGGTGACTTCAGCGATTTAGCATATGGTTTTGTATCAGTAGAAACCCAAGAGTATATTTGAATGATTCACCTCACTGAAGAAACCCTTTAAAGAATGTGCTTTCATACTAAGACTGGAGTTGGAATTCATCCATTTGTGCGCAAAACTAACGTTGAAGTGCAAGTCAAACCTCCTCAGGCTGAGTATTTATTGATGAAAAGAAAGCTTTTCTTTTCATACAGTATAAAACTGACAGGAATCCTCTCTTTAAAACCAAAGATAAGTGGATGCCTACATTTCTCAAAGATTTTACATATGCCAAATACATTTATACATTGACTGATGACCAGGGCCACAAGGAATCTGTCACGAATGATCCACTGAAGGCGAAGTTTAGAACCCAAGTGCAGTATCTTTATTAACTCAAATCCAAAACATTAAACAAAGGCCTGGCTTGACAATGCTTGACAATACTTAACATAAACAAAAATATAAACAATAAACTCACCAACAGTGGGTAACAACATCAATATCAGACAAGGACACACAGCAAACTTGAGGGCTTATATACACAGACCCCGCGTCCCAATTCACATAATATCCATACTAAATAGTATTCGAAATAAGAATTATGGGTCCTGCACACTGCGATTTTTCAAAATCCTTTGCGAATGTCCCGTGTCAGACTGTAGGAACATGATCCCCGATGATCGCCATGTCACACTGTAAGATCTCAGTTGGCATTAATGTCAGACTGACCGATAGTGAAGGTGAGCTAAAAATGGACGCGCACAAGAAAACTCGTCCAGAGTTTTATATCATCAATGAATGACGCGTTCGGTGACAGTGAGCAGCATTATACGCGGGACTGAAATGCTGGCTAAAAAAAATCTCTAGCTCTCGTTTTGGTCATAGTTTGTCTTGAAAAACGGAGATATATGACTGTCGTCATAGGGTAAAATTTGATCGCAGCGCTCATTAATCGCCTGCCGGTGAACATGTCAAACTTACGATCAAAGACGTCAGATTTTAGCCTAGGATCAGAGGAATCTTTGTTGGACGAGGATTCGATTAGAACAACAAACGCAGATAAAAAAACGCAGTGTTAGGAAACTACAAACATGACGGTTGTGCAAGTCCAATGGTTAAGTTGAGAGGTTTAGATAAAGGTTTTAGTGATCAATTATCAGTATTTAACATGACAAAAATATATTTAAACAGTGCTATCCACATTATAATTCATATGCAACAGCATTGTGAATATGTGTAATGATACGTTTGGCCATTAACTGTTAAATGTATCATTATATTTAGCCTAAACCGCAAACACATGAGAAGAGTCTCTGCATTAAGGACCCACACATGGCAAATCAACGTGCGGCTACATTTCTCTCTGATACGGTAGGAAATGAAACTGAATGTGGATGATTTTAACTGTGACGAATCTGACGATGGTTGACAGGGCACTTTAATCGGTGATGGGATGCACCTAACTAAGCGACAGAGTCCGTTAAAGATGACAAAGTAGTATTTCAGGACATACTACTTCGTCATCTTTAACGGACTCTTTCAGACTCTTGCATACTTTTTACTGCTACACACTCAAAAGTATGTATTTTTCTTCATAAAAAGAGTACATACTTTGTGTATGTAGTATAAGTAGGCGAATTGGGACGCAGTGAGAGACTAATGACAAGACAAGTGACACCTGTGAACAGTGATCAACCAATCAACCAATGACAGAACAAGACACAAGATTGAGGGCATGGGAGTCAAATGACGAGACCAGGAAGTGCATGACAAAACAAAGCATGACTATGAACATAGCAACTTAAGAAACATGACAGCGAACATGAAAACTCAAAAACATGAACATGAAACATGAACCCAAAACTCCCTGTGACAGAATCTGTGAATTTTTTTGGTGAATTCTGCCCTTAATTTTTTTGAAAGATGTGCGGAATTATGGGGAATGGTTTTAAATGTGTTCAAAAGATCAAAGAATATTGGAACTGAAAGCATTATAAATAAAATATAACATTCACTTCTCAACTTTTATTTAAGGTTAACAGTACAAATCCAAAACAAAAAAATAGAACAACTTGCTCTTTAAACAAAGCTTGATCTCTCTTATTGTAGGCTACATCCACTAAAAGACAGAGAAAATATTGCTTTATCAATTGTATTGTAGACAAATCATTAAATAAACAATTTCATATAATTTAACAATAGAGCAAAATAAATAAATACCTACCAAAATAAATTAATTAACTATTTTTAATAGCTACAAATAAGTAATTTTTGTAGACAAGTGACGTTTCCTTAACTACTCTGTGGTCAATTTTATTTTAGACATTTTAAAATATCATGCTCTCACAAAAAATGTTTTCACATCAATAAGCACAGCTACTAACCCTCAAAATCACGCACGCGATTATGTATGCTTCTCAAATGACGGACACTACAATCGTGGAAATCTGCGCGTGCAGATTCTGTGGGCCTGCTGATGACTATATGTTATAAATGAAACATTAGGCTACATTTTCATCCTCACAACACAAGCCTTGTGACCTTTGGCCTCTGTTTATATATATATTAGGGCATCTAGACTTTCATTCTTTTGCAGATGGGTTTACACTCTGTGACCACATGACCTACTTTCTCACTATATGACTAATGTTAAGATTATTACGTTATCTCAGTCTGTAGGCCTACGGCTTCATATTATTATCTCCAATTTGCTCCCAGCAGAGTTCATATGGTTAATCCTGCTATAATTAATCTTTATGTCACTCAGCATTAAAATTATTTTAAATACACCTGACATTCAAAACTACGTTAAACTGGATTGAGAATATGATGTGGACTAGTAAGACTTGTGTTGCCTTCAAGTCACACTGCAATGATGATTTTTACTAGAGTAGCACACATAAACAACACCATGGTGCAGCAATTACAATGGGACCCTTTGGATGATATTATATTTTTGTATTATACACCACATAATATAATACCTAACAGAAAGCATAATATAGTACCATATATGTATGGTCCATGGGCATCGGAAGCAAAGAAAAAAAAATCGACTGGGTCCTCTCTAACAGATTTTTTTTTTTTTAGAGTA
Organism: Pseudorasbora parva; assembly: GCF_024679245.1. Lineage (NCBI taxonomy): Eukaryota > Metazoa > Chordata > Actinopteri > Cypriniformes > Gobionidae > Pseudorasbora > Pseudorasbora parva. The sequence continues at coordinate 20,258,556 of NC_090173.1, forward strand.
TTGGCCATTTACATAAAACACAAATGTACCTCCATTTACTAAACGTCTAACTGGGCCAGAAAAAAAAAATATGGATATCACTGATTTATTAACAGTGGCAATAGTGTAGGGGTAAGACACATGACATCTGAGGTACCTGAGGTTCAAATCCACCTTTTGCCAAATTCGCTCTACTCCCTTTTCCCATCACATATCAGATCAGAAAGGCATTTATTTTCAATAATAATTAAGAAAATATTAGAAAAGTGGAAATAAAGCGTCTAAAATGTTTAATAATTAAAGTGTTTATCTAAAATTAATAAAGTGTTTATCTGTTCGGGGTTGGAAACAGACATGTGCAGATTGAATTAGAGATGATAAAAGTGAGTGCATGGTAATATATATAGATATCTGTTATATCTTTATAATCTTTTTTAATACATTATAAAATTATTTTTTTCCTGTGATGGCAAAGCTGAATTTCAGCATCCTTACTCTAGTCTTTAGTGTCACTTGATCCTTGAAATCATTCTAATATGATGATTTGATGTTTAAGAAACTGACCATTTCTGATTACTTCTGATGTTTCTGATTATTATAAATGATTATAAATAAAAGAGTTGTAGTGTTATTCAGGGTTTTTGTGGAAGCAGATTATTTTTCAGAATTCTTTGATGACTAGAATGTTCAAAAGATCAGCATTCATTTGAAATAGAAATCTTTAACATTACTGTAAAGCAAAAAAAAAAACTGCTGCTGGTATCTGCCAATGCATTTCATAAGAATGTTTTTGTGATCACAGATGTGATGAGGATTCTTCAGTTATTCATTTACAGAATTGTTGTCACGATCAGCAGTGAGGAGCATCCTTCACTGTGTATCAGAATGCAATTTACATCCTCCATCTGCTCTCCACTGCATCTCTGTATATAACATACTGTCTGCTCTGAGACAGATCCACTGCGGCTACTATTCAATGACTCCACGATTAGTTTTTCTAAAGATTCAATAGACAGCTCAGGATTGTATAAATGGAGTGTTGATTGAATAAATGTTCGAAACATTTTGTGATATGTATGTCTGTATTAATAGACCTTTATCTTGTTTCTTGTCTCCAGATGACCGTATCAAAATATGGTGCACAGTTCCGGGGAAATTCCCAGCATGACGCTTTGGAATTCCTGCTCTGGCTTCTGGACCGCCTCCATGAGGACGTCAACTCATCTCCAACCATACCCGATGGAAATAACAGAAGCAAATCAACTGGCAAGGTAAGCATGTGTCTCAGAACCTGCCTAGCAGGGACGTGCATTTTAATATTTCACAATATTGCTGTTTTTGATCAAATAAATGCAGGCTTAATGAGCATAAGAGACTTCTTTCATAGTGCTGCATAACTATCAAAAATGGTAATATAATAAAGTCCTTTCATGTCACCATTTCGCCAGCCTACACTTCACATAATAGGCTATGTGCCGGTGGCTGGCAATTCATTAACTTTGATAGTTTCGTCAAATAGTAAACGGTGTATCAATATACATTTAAATACAAGTAACACTTTACCATTAATGCGACTTTTGGCGCTGCATGGTTATGTACAGTTCTTTTTTTTTGTCAGGTAACATATATAATAGAGATTTTTGATTAAATCGACACGTTAGCTTTGATTATTGATGAGAGAAACTTTTGGTTTAATTTTGCCCTGTAAAGCCACAGACACTCTGAAAGAACCATATATGGCTCGAGAGCCGTTTCCGAATAGACTATGGAAAATCAGCAACGTTGCAACGTAAACATAGCAACGCGAAAATAAAATAAAATAAATAAATAAATAAACAGACATTTTCTGACTTTTGAGCCATTCGTTACTATTGTACACATTGTCATGTTATTATAAGCCAAATTTATTTGGTTTTATTGACCACAAATATTATCATTGATATTTGTCTGAGAGGGGAAATTTTTGATTTATTCTGAAAAAGGGCAGGGGCTCGAGCACAAAGCTCCCCCCTCTGCACGTGCCTGCTGCCTAGGGCATGTAATGGCATGAAAGAAGTGAAATGATGCAACATTCAATCTCAAAAATTGGCTCAAAATGGGATTTTCCCCCTCGTGTTATATTATTAAGCCTCAAACCGCAAATCATCACCTGAAATATCTTAGAACTCATAATCATTTTGCAGTGTAATAAGTTGGTCGAAGTTACCGAATGGCTCTTCTAAAACCCCATATGGCCAAAGCAGTTGTTCCCTCCACCATTACCATGACTTGGCAAGGTCAGAGTGTCTTGTCTACATATCCATGCCACCCGTAAACAACACATCTGTTTATGAAATATGGAGATTTGTGCCAAGCGCCACAGAGTGTGCAGAGATAGAGTGTTCTTCTTGTACATAACCTTGGAATTACCCAGATGAATAGCTTTTTACAGTGGCTGTGATCTTCGCATGGTGATATTCACAGGGACTGAAATTGATTTGAAACCCACAGCATTTTGCGGGTCTACATGTGTGCACTCATATTGGTAATTGGACCGTAAAAGGAGCCACATCTCCATGGCAGAGGTTACAGAACCTTCTGCAATTATTGCCACGCTATTAGAAACATGCAATGTGCACTTGCTGTTTATTACATTAATCTTACAATGAAATTAAGAGGGAAAGCTAATTTTGTTATGTCAATTTTTTCTTCTTAAATTTACTACATATCTCTGAAATTAGGGGAAATTAGTTTTCAAACATTATTATAGCCATTATTACTGCACCATATGTCCACTATTAGTGTTTAAACCAAGCGGCAACTTCTCGCGGTCTCTCTTGAAATCAACACGGAAGTGACTTCAACTGTAATTCATCAACTGGCTGCTAGAGACAGGCTCCAAAAAGGAGTCATATCTGTATCTCCACATGTTAAAATGGCCAACTTTACAGCAGAAAAAAAATATTTTTACAGCCAGGGGCATTGTTAAACATAAAGCCCCCCCACCCCCTATTACTTTTTTCTTGAAAGCCTGCTACGTACAAGAAGTGTGCCACACAATGCACTAAACAAATTTGCTTTGCTTAACCCCCAATTTCTACACTACAACAAGTACTGGAAAAGGTAAACGTGTAGAGATATTATATTTATAAAAAAAAAATGTTTTAAGTATCTTCAACATACTTTATATGAACATTCTCAAAAATAAAACGCATACACTGAACATGGAAATAATAAAACCGGAGAGAAATTTCTTGCAGATTTGCATTGTTCTACATTTCACAATGATAATAATGAATAATTCAATCTTTTTCAAGAATTTACAATTACAACATATCAAGTAACCAGTTGCTTTAAACTAAAATTAAGATCATATATATTCTAAAATCAAAAGAAAACAAAGTATTCCCCAGTTCAACAACAATGTTTCGGGGCTTGAAAATGCAAACTTTTTAAAACTGGTTTCAAAGTGCAATTTTTATTTATTTTTTATATTCTGTTATCGTCTCCATGTAAACTACAAAAAACGTGAAATTGTGAACATGGTGACGTCATGCGCATGCATATTACGTGTTCAGCCTACAGATGCGTAGTGTTTTGTTACAAAGAGACACTGCCAAATACTGGACTGACATGAATAACACCGCGTCTAATACACCGTTTTCACAGATCTGTGTGAACCGGGATTGTTTCAACAACGTTGTCATTGAACGCAAAAAACGCTTCCATTTTTAAAAGCCTACATCATTGTCATGTAAACGTAGCCTTAGTTTGCCAACTATTTGTGCTGACTGAGCAAATGTAACTTTTAATATTTTAATATATAGTCTAAAATATTAGTCAAATAAGAATATTAACTCGTTCCTTATTGAACTATTATATGAAAGCGATATCACGACAAAAATCTTTGACTTGTTCACTTTTGAATTTGGGTAGACCGCAATAGTACATGATAAACATTATTATTTTCCCATTGATTTTCTGATGAACACTATATAGCCAGAAGTATTAGGACACCCCTCCAAAACATTGAATTCAGGTGTTCCATGGCCACAGGTGTATAAAATCAAGCCCCTAGGCATGCAGACGCTTCTACAAACATTTATGAAAGAATGGGTCGCTCTCAGGAGCTCAGTGAACTCAAGCGTGGTACTGTGATAGGTTGCCACCTGTGCAATAAGTCCATATGTGAAATTTTCTCACTACTAAATATTCTACGGTCAACGGTTAGTGGTATTATATCAAAGTGGAAGCAATTGGGAACAACAGCAACTCAGCCACAAAGTGGTAGGCCACATAAAATCGCTGAGCGGGGTCAGAACATGCTGAGGTGCACAGTGCGCAGAAGTTGCCAACTCTGCAAAATCAATTGCTACAGACCTCCAAACTTTGTGTGGCCTACAGATGAGCTCAAGATCAGTGTGTAGAGAGCTTCATGGAATGGGTTTCCGTGACCGAGCAGCTCATCCAAGCCTTACATCACCAAGTATAATGCAAAGGGTCGGATGCGGATGGTTATGGTGTGGGGGTTGTTTTTCAGGGGTTGGGCTTGGCCCCTTATTTCCAGTGAAGGAAACTCCTAATGCTTAGCATACCAAGACATTTAGTATGCTCCTAAACCTTGTGGAAAGCCTTCCCTGAAGAGTTGAAGCTGTTATAGATGCAAAGGGTGGGTCAATTCCATATTAAACCCTACAGATAAAGAATGGGATGTCATTAAAGTTCATGTGCATGTAAAGGCAGACGTCCCAAAACTTTTGGCTATGTAGTGTACATGTTATAGAAATTACATTACAGAATTCATATTGAAATGCTGGTGATATGCATTGTGCGCACACACTAACTCAGAAGTGTGACGACCCACTTTTACTAGCTTTAAATGGCTTTTAGCACAAAAACGCCATAATACGCCTACTGTTTCCTTCCGTTGGCACCATGCTAATTGTCTCCTTTTGAACTCAGCAGTGCCTGAATGGTTATCAGATGTGGTTTGATGTAGTTGGTTTTGTTTGTTAATTAATAATGTTTAGTGACACAAATTTGAACCGCTGCTTAATGATGAACCAAGATTTGAGACTTTGATTTTCTGTAAAACAACTCATTTAATCAACAGTCTGGTAGCGCAGCGGCGCACTGTCTTTAATTGATGATCTGTGTGTGTATGTGTGCGTTTGTCACGAGCCGGTTCAGCTCCTCTGGCTACGCCTGTGGCTACAGCCTGGCTTATTATCTCTGAGCAGTACTTTCATCTACTCTCTGTTGATGCCCTTTTTGACTGAACTTAATCCATTATTAAAAGCCTGTTCTTTTCCTTTTAAAATATGTTCCTATGCAGGCACACACATAAAAGCTTGTGGTATAATGCTATTAGAACATGGGATATAGTAGTCTCAAAAGCCATGGCAAGGTCAGTAAAAAAAAACAGCAGTAGGCTATTTAGATTGTTGATGCATGCTTTGTGTGAATCTGCTACGGATCTGTTTTTGACCTGCAGCCAAATCATCTAAACAACAATGATACCAGCCTTCATGAAATGTACTGTGGTGAAGTACCTTTCTTTTTTAATGTATGGGATGGGACCTCTAAAACCCATTTTTATCCATGTACAAAAACCTCAGAAACCTCCTGAAGAGCAAACCAGACTATATTAACTGGTTCTTAAAAGCTGGAGCAGACTTTTCTTGCAGAGGTAGGCCTTTTAGCTCATGCGGTGACGATTAGATCATCAAAAATCAACGTATTACAGGGATAGCTCACCCTGCAATGAAATTAAAGCCATCTTTTACTCACCCTGCTTGAGCGCCGACGGTTCGTACTAGTCATTACAGGAACGCGCACAGGGTAACGGCTGAGCTCAGTGTATTTCTCCCAAATCCTTATAGTATGCCTCCTGGACACTTTCCATATATATGGTGCGGGTCTCACTGTATCATTGCATCATACTTTTGTGTCATTTTTGTAATATTTTACTATGGTTGCTATCCACTGCCATTATAGGTAGGAGCGCATGCAGGACTATTTTTAAAATTACCGCTTTTGAGGTCCGAAAGGGATAGAAGGACATAGGGCACTGAATCAACAGCAGGGTGAGTAAAAGATGGCTTTAATTACATTTCAGGGTGAACTATTCCTTTAATTTAAAAAAAAAAATGTAAATATCACTTTTCAAAATGATATTGTTCAACAATGCTTTAGGAAGGCATCTTCCCTATATATATATATTATATATATATACACACACACAGACCCATAGAAAGTCACCACAATGACACAAAAAAAAGATGAAAAAAAGAACAAGAAACAGATTTTGACCACCTACTCAGAGTTCTCTGTTTCCACTTCAGTTTTAGCGTATCTCTATAAGGATAAGGATGGTGTCTCAAAATGCCTTATTTATGAGTCAATACACATCCTAAAGTGAGCATGACCCTCCTCCATAGCAGCGAGTGTAAATATATAGCCAGAGCCCAGTGGATATTTTCAGACTCACTCTTGAAGACATTCATTATATATTTATTACACATGTATGATCTAATGGAGGTCGACAAGTGCACGTCTGTAAACAAACAGATGGATCAATATTTCCTTATCTTTCTCTCTCTCTCTCTCTCTCTCTCTCTCTCTCTCTCTCTCTCTCTCTCTCTCTCTCTCTCTCTCTCTCTCTCTCTCCCCCCCTCTCTCTCTCTCTCTCTCTCTCCCTCCCTCACTCACTCACTCACTCACTCACTCACTCACACACACACACACACACACACACACACACACACACACACACACACACACACACACACACACACACACACACACACACACATACACACACACACACACGTCATGTTTTCATGTTTTATGGGGACTTTCCATAGGCGTAATGGATTTCATACTGGACAAACTGTACATCCTATCCCCTTACACTGCCCCTGCCCCTAAACCTACCCATCACAGGAAACATTCTGCATTTTTACTTTCTCAAAAAACTCATCCTGTATGATTTATAAGCCTTTTGAAAAGTAGGGACCGCTGGCTGGTCCCCACAATATAGGTGATCTCAGGTTTTTATGCTTATAAGGGACATTTGGTCCCCACATTTTAATATAAACAAGGACACACACACACACATACACACACACATACACGCTGACCCCGAGGCCACTGATTTTTGGCATTCCCTTCACCATGTTTACCGGGTATCACTCTGGAAACAGAACTGGTGTGAAGCCATCTCTCAACGGAATGAAAGGAAGCTTTTGTGAACGAGTGGATGAAAGAGACGCTTGTTCTGGACATATGGACTGAAGGAGAGAGGTGCAAACCCCTTCTGCAGCCCACATACAAGGTTAAAATTAATTTACAGTGATGCCATTATGACTGTGTCCACAATTCTTACATTACACATTCTCTTTATTAATCTGGTTGTCACAGTAACTCTAGAGATAGGTCGATAAACTGTATTGGCTGCGTTTTGTGATGCAACTCAACAGAATTAATCATTAATAGACCACCCATGACTGAATTTGCCTAAATATAGTATACTATGTTGTAGTAAAAGCAGGTTGAAATTGAACTTTTAAGCGCTCCTTCTTACGGACAGTGAAGCAGCAAATTTTATAAAGTAAAATACAAGAAAGAAAGAAATATAAATAAAGAAATACATGCATCCATTTTACAAACTGCTTGTCATATATAGGGTCAGAATAAAATAAAATAAAATAACATTTCTTGCATAGCTGCAAACCTGAATATAATGTCTTAAGAAGTTTTTCTAGCTAGACCATGCTCATCTCTGCAGCATTTTATGAGGCCGTGGGACTGAGAGTCTCTTTTTCAGTCTCACTCTATCAATATAACAGTAGGTCACGCCAGCTGCAGATGTTTTTGTGGACTCATCATTGCGGTATACATCTATGAGTAAAGGAAGCTGCTGGAGGACTTCTGGTGTGGAGGAAACCACCTGCTGTTGAACATCTGCAAGACAAAAGGGGTTGGTGTTGGATGTCTGGGAGATCAGGGAATTTCTGGAACTCCCAGGGCGAGAATGGGAGTTGTGCAATCCAAACCTAAAGCAACAGACTGGGCTGTACTGTCTGAGATGGGCTTTTCAGCTTGGCAGCACTGTGCTAGAGATGTTCTGCTAGTGGTGCAGGTGTTATTCTGTCAGACTGAGCAACGCCAGCTTTCACATTCGATTAATGTGGTCTGATAACTATCCATAAGACGTCAGGGCTCCTTGGTTAAAATAGCAATTTTCTCACAATTTACAAATAGTTGGAAACATTTGGGCTATTGTAAGAACTCAACTCAACAAAATATATAACACTGGCCTAGTGGTTTTTGGATGTCATAGTGAAAAAATTCTACATAGTGCATATATGTTGAATGTCTATCATTAATGTTTAAAAAAAAATCTAGTTTATAGAGACATCAGTAACTGTATTAAACTAACCTTCATTCATTAAGAGATTAAACATATTTGAAATCAAAGATAAATAAAATATACTGCATTTAAGTTGTTTCTAAATTTATTTGGAGAGTAACTCCAATGGTTTTAATCACAATAAATTACTGAAAAAATGTACTCCCTCTTTTGCTGCCAAAACAGCCCTGAACCATCGAGGCATGGACTCCACTTGATCCTTGAAGGTGTGCTGTGGTATCTGGCACCAAGTTGTTAGCAGCAGATCCTTTAAGTCCTGTAAGTTGCGAGGTGGGGCCTTCCATGATCGGACTTGTAAATTTAGCACGTCCCACAGATTCTCAACTGGATTGAGATCTGGGGAATTTGGAGGTCAAGTCAACACCTCAAACTCATTGTTGAGCTCCTCAAATCATTCCTGAACTATTTTTGCTTTGTGGCAGGGCACATTATCCTGCTGAATCACAGTCACCAGGGAATACCGTTTCCAAGAAAGGGTGTACATGGTCTGCAACAATGCTTAGGTAGGTGGTACGTGTCAAAGTAACATCCAATTTGATGGTAGGACCCGAGGTTTCCCAGCAGAACATTGCCCAAAGCATCACAGTGCCTCCGCCAGCTTGCCTTATACCCATAATGCATTCTGGTGCCATGTGTTCCCCAGATAAGCGAAGCAGACGCACCCGGCCTTCCACGTGATGTAAAAGAAAACGTGATTCATCAGGCCACCTTCTTCCATTGCTCTGTGGTCCAGTTCTGATGATCCTGTGTACACTGTTGGTGCTTTCAGTGGTGGACAGGGGACAGCATGGACACCCGGACTGGTCTGTGGCTATGCAGCCCCATACACATCAATCTCCGATGCACTGTGTATTCTGACACCTTTCTATCAGAACCAGCATTAACTTCTTGAGCAATTTAAGCTACAGTAGTTTTTTTGTTTGATCGGACCACACAGGCCCAGCCTTCGCTCCCCATGTGCATCAATGAGCCTTAGCCGCCCATGACCCTGTCGCCGGTTCACCACTCCTCCTTCTTTGAACAGCTTTTGATAGATACTGACCACTGCAGACCGGGAAAACCCCACTATAGCTGCAGTTTTACAGATGATCTTAACCAGTCGTCTGGCCATCACAATTTGGCCCTTGTCAAATTCGCTCAGATCCTTACGCTTGATCATTTTTCCGGCTTCTGACACATCAACTCTGAGGACAAAATGTTCACTTGCTGCCCTAATATATCCCACCCACTAACAGGTGACGTGATATAGAGATAATCAGTGTCATTCACTTCACCTGTAAGTGAATAATCAAAATGTTATGCCTGATCAGTGTGTATATTAATTAATAATAATAAAATGAATAATAATTATAATAATACAAATGTAAAAAATGTTTTGATTATACGCTCATCTTTGAGGATGCAAGTTATGTGTAGCAATCTGAAATAATACTCTTATGTATTAATTTAAAAAACTGTAAAAAAAAAAAAATATGAATTGATATATTATTAATATTGAATTGATATTATCTAAATATTGAATTGATATATTATCTAAATATTGAATTGATATATTATCTAAATATTGAATTGATATATTTTCTAAATATTGAATTGATATATTAGAATTATCTAAATATTGAATTGATATATTATCTAAATATTGATTGATATATTATTAATTGATATATTGATTGAATATTGCTTTGTAATACTCTCAGAATTGTGACAAGCGATATTGAGAAGCAACATCACTTCCTTCCTTTCATCAGAGTTCATTTCCCTTTCATTGCGCCACAGGTGCCTCACAGAGGTAAATGCGCTACATGAAGTGCCCTC